>NC_133617.1:345294066-345449066 GCF_048593235.1 Sminthopsis crassicaudata | reverse complement strand
AAAGTGTTTGCTTATCTAGGGTTTTCTTGGATATTCTGACCTCCTTGTTGTAGTGATGTTTTATAATGGTTAGTTAGATTTCTCTAAATAGTGATAGAATCTTTTATTCATTTTTCACTTTTCAAAGTGATACCTTTTTTAAAAGTCTTGCATTAGCTATGTTTTAATTGTATATTGAGTTTATATTTTCTTCTGATTTGATGTTGATTTTGACCTTTTCTCTAAGTAGTAGATGATGTGATTAGACAGCTAATTCTGAAATGACTTTTACAATAATAAACAACTTTTTCCAATTTGCAAAAAATATAGGCAGTATGGTGAATAAAAAGTATTATGGACTTGAAATCAATGAAAACTTGGACTAAAATTTTGCTTTAGATACTTGTTAGCTATATGACCTCAATTTCTCTAAACTTCAGTTTCTTCATCTACAAAATGGAGATAATAATATATGTATTGCCTTCCTTACAGAATTGCTATGAGCATCAAATGGAACAGTGTATATAAAATGGTTTGCCTAATATAAATATCAACTAATTGAGGAAATATTTATTTATTTTTTTATATTTCAGGTAACTGGGGTTGTTAAGTAATTCACCCTGAGTCACAAAGTGAATGGTTGAGGCTGTATTTGAACTCAGGTCCTTCTGATTTCAAAACCTATCCATGCTTCATCTACTGTATCACTTAGCTATACTATTTGATGAAATATTAAACTAGTTGATTAAATGTTTTGGTAGGGTACTAAGTCTGTAACCCTAAAAGACTATTTTAAAAAGGAAGGAACCTACTTGTATAAAAATATTTATAAAAGGTAACAAAAAATTGGAAATTGAAGAAATGTCCATTAATTGGGAATGGGTAAATAAGTGGTGGTATATGAATAAATTGGAATATTATTATTCTATAAGAAATGACAAACAGGATGACTTCAGAAAAACTGATGTAAAAAATGAGTAGTCATGAGTATATTGCACATGGTAATAGCAATATTGCATGATGAAAAATTGTGAATGATTTAGCTATTCTTAGCAATACAATGATCCAAGACAACCCCAAAGGACTCATGATGAAGTATGCTATCCTTCAGAAAAAGAACTAGGTCTTAATGCAGATTGAAACATACTATTTTCACTTATTTTTTTGTGTGTGGATTTTTTCTTTTGGGCAATTTCTTCTTTTACAACATGACTAATATGGAACTATGTTTTACAAGATTGTACATGTATAACCAATATTAAATTGCTTAACATCTTAGAGGGAGCAGAGATAAGAGAGAGAGAGAGAGAGAAAATTTAGAACTCAAAAATTTTCAAATGAATGTCAAAATTTGTTTTTATGTGTAATTAGAAGTACAGTCATTTGTTATTTCTCATGGCCAGAGCCTGCTTACCAGAGTCTTTTGATTCTCTTCTTGAAGTATTCATTTTAAATGTCTGTCAAATTTACAGTCCTTTGACAGCCTAATTATCCAAGGAACTGTATTTTGTTAACCATATCTTTTAAGATCTGTGCACTGATGTTACTAAATATAAAGTTATATCTATTTTTAACTTGAGTTGAAAAATCATATAAAAATTTTGAAAGTATTTTTGTACTTCCTTATGCTTTGTTTAAAAAAAAATTCTTTAGACAGCTAGGTTATGTAATAGATAGGAGCTGAGCCTGGGGACAGGAAGACGACTTCAAATCTAACTTCAAGTAATCACTATCTGTATGAAACTGGACAAGTCATTTAACTTCTGTCTTTCTCAGTTTCCTCATCGAAAAATTGGGATAATAATAGCACTATCTAATAAGGTTGTTGTGAAGATCAAATGAAATAAAAATTATAGATGTTTAAGAATAGTGCCTGGCACATAGTAGATAATTAATAAATATTTATCTTTTCCCCCTCTTCCTTATCCTCTATAACAGATTATTGGCACATAAATTGAAATTATCTTCATCATCATTTGCTTTAGCTCATCATGAGTTTTGAAAATTATGAAAACTAACAGCCCAAGGATATTTGTTGATAATTTTTAAATGTTGTGCAATTTGTTATATTTGATATCACTTTCTACCATTCCACCACTGACACTAAAAAGGACTAAAGAATAAGTCTTATTTTTTCATTGCTTTATTGATTAATTTACCTGCTGACATAGCTCATTGTGTCAAAAAAGATGTTCCTCAATCCTAAAAAGAAATTCTATAACATTCTGCATTCCAAATTCTATTTATGTTTAAAATGTGACCCCAATAATGAATCAAGTTATCTTCAAAACAATGAAAATTTTACATTTAGTAAGTTTTAGACAAGCTAAAAACTGTCAGTAAAGAGATTTATGTCACAAATAAAAAGTCAGTTTGAGGTACTGAAATATCGTAAGTTAGCCTGGTCAAATAATTTATTACCTATTAGACAGTATCTATTTGCTAAGCACCTTCTGTGTTCCAGGCACTGTACTAAGTTTGTAGTCTCCTTTGGAATTGTTGTGGATCACTGAATTGCTTTGAAAGCTGTCATTCGCAGTTGATCTTTATACAATATTGTAACATATTACTGTTACAATAATCTCCTTGTTCTGCTCACTTTTCTTTACATGAATTCATGCCTTTCCTGATTTTTCTGAAATCATCCTGATCATCATTTTTTAATTACACAATAGTATTTCATCACAATCACATACCACAGCTTATTCATTCAGTCCCAAAATAATGGGCATCTCTCAATTTTCAATTCTTTGCTACCACTAGAAGATATATTTTTTTTAAATAAATAGGTCATTTCCCCTTTTGTTTGATCTCTTAAGGTTATAGAACTAGGACTATTATTGCTGAATCAAAGTGTATTCATAGTTTTATAGCTATGGTTCCAAATTCCAAATGCAAACTTCAAAACTCCACCAATAATGTTTTAGTGTTTTAATTTTCCCACATTCTCTCCAACATTTGTGCGGGAGGAACTTTCTGCTTACTACCCTCCACCTTTTCCAACCAATGGGAATGCAAGATCCCAGGGACAGGGAGCAAATATGCATAAGGTGAGTTGGAGAGATTTTTTTTCTGTATGTATATTTAGACTGGGTAGTTGGTATAGTAGATAGAGCACTGGTCCTGGAGTCAGGAAGACTGACTTCAAACCGGGCCTCAGACACTCTAACTGTGTGATCCTAGACAAGTCACTTGACTCTTTTTGGTTCAGTTTCTTCATCCATAAAATGAGGTTGAGAAGGAAAGACAAACAATTCTAGTATCTTTCCCAAGAAAACCTCAGTTGAGGTCATGAAGAGTCAATCACTCCTGAAATGAGTAAACAACACCATATTTAGATTGAATATTGCACAATGGTTATAATCTATCATTTCGTAATGGGAGGAAAATGTAGCTATATAGAAGTATATTGGAGCATTCTTTCTTCTGTGGAGGAAAAATTACTAAAGTGGTATTTTTGTCCTTTTGCTGTTGAAAGCATTAATATGAGGAATTGCTATTTTAGACCTAATTCTGGATCAAAATAGAGAAACTGGCTCACAAATTAGAAGTGATTGAATCCTTGGGAGGAAATAGATGCTCTACCTTAGGGTTCATGGTAGATAAATATATAGGAAAAGATGGATTTGTGCCATATACACCATATTTGATGGTTAGCAGATTTCAAAAGGCAGGACAGCCAGGATTTGGTAGGGTTGAAGGAACTTTGGGGACATTTATTAAACTGTTTACTAAATGCCAGGCATAGTGCTAAGAGCTGGGAATGCAAATACAAAGCAAGACAATCCTTGTCCCAGAGAAGTTTACATTCCAATGGATTAAGACAATATATAAGTATAGCCTGAAAGGGGAGGGGACAGCCACCTTTACATGGTATGATAATACCTGGGAAGTAATTTAGAGGCCAGATTGACTTCAGGATTGGAATTTGGTTTGGTATAGTTTATAAAAATTTGAACTCTCCTGGATTATCTCCATGGCCCATGGGATAACCACTATACTCTGAAAAATTATTGCAAGTAATAGGACTTTTGTAGAAGAGTGTGTTTGATAAGCAACGTAGTTTTGTTCAACATGTTAAAAATAGCAGCATGACACTTGGCAGTAACTATCTCTGAGCATTCAAATAAGTTTATATTAGCCACTTAGCCTTTTAAAGCTTACAGTTTACAGAATTATATTCTATTATGATGTATTCACTTCCCCATTTGGATTATTTTTTCTGTCACTACCTGTCAGAAAATGTTAGTACACAAATATTAAAGAGGAATTTACATCATCAACTAAATGTCCATAAATATAATTTAATATCTTAATTTGTTTTCTGTGGGTTTGTTCAGTCAAAGGTTTAGCTATGTTGCCTTTTATTGTGTCTTCTAAATGCTTAAGCTCATCCTGACTTGACTTGCTCCAAGTTTCTTTTCAAATTAATAAAAATCCCTTTGAAACATAAACATTAATATATGACATGTCAAGCACTGTTTCCCCTGGGCCTCCCAGGTGATCAGCCTGAGGACTGTTTTATTTCCAAGGAGAACTAACGAGCTTTGTTTTATGCCAGTTGAGTTTTGCTGAATAGCCCCTCTGTTGTCTTCACCTAGAATTTATAAACTGGTTTTTCTATCTCTACTAGAGTGACAGCCAAAAGATATATGCCTGAAAATTAACTTTAGAAGTTTTGTAGCAGCAGTAATAGTAATAGTAGAAGCCATTTTTAAAACATAGAAAAGCAAAATGTAGTATGATACCAACATATGACAAGCAAAATGTCATTAATCTTGAAATTCTGTGAACAATTAATCAAAATTATTTGTAAGACATAATCATATATCTCATAGAAAATCCAATAAGATAATTAGATTAAAAACTGCAAAGCCAAAATACATTATTTTCCTCATTGTCTTTAATGATTCAGATTAATAACTATGAATACAAAATTCTGGAGGTGTTTTAACTTGCATAATAAAATAATTAGCCTTATCAATGAAACCCTTGTTTGAGTTTTGGTTGACAATGTAATATCCCCACTAGCTTTGAGTTTCAAAGGTGATACTGATTACATCTCAATGCTTAGTCTTCACAGATTAGACTTGATTGCAACTTTATTTCTACAAGCATCTTATGGTTGTTATTATAAAGATGTAATTGCAGGTTCATATTTAATGATGTCTCAACAAACATGACACATTTGTTTATAGTGTCTGCAAATGAATGTCGACCTGGGAGAGCAGTGCTGCAACTTTAATAATGTGAGGATAAAGGTACCATTGTTTTGGATGAAGAGAAAAGTGTTTTTGAATAGTTTGGGGCTTTGTGAGATAGTGTTTAAACTTTGATCATCAACAAACAGAAAAGACCAAATATATTCAAAATAGAGCTTTGGAATGTTAAACTATTGGAAATTTTCCAGTGTGGAAAATTACCTCTTCACTTCAAAACTAGGAGGAGGTAGATTGAGGTAGAAGGTGGGGTTGGGATGATATTATATGGAGCAGTGGCTCATACTTGGACACCCAATAATCTCTAAGGTAAATTTTTTTTTTTGTTTTCTAGCACAATCTTTTTAATAAATGCTAATCATTTAAGGGCTTATCATAATCATAATAATACCTTTCATGTTTATTTATACTTTTCATAATTCCAATGAACATTTTGGCTCATTTGAGTTTTTGAGCATTGAGACTTTGAAGTGCCATATTCCTACCTCCTGACAATGAGGGTTCCTGTATCAATGTAAAAATAGGAGCCACTTTAGTGCTATGAGATTCTCCATTCTCAGAAAAGATTATTCAGTCTAGGTCTGCCCCTTGCTATAGGCCAAACCTCTGAAGACACAGGTAGTCTAGAATTCATAATGGATTCCATCTAGACAGGGTGGGCCCCTTCCTGCCAAAGAAGGATGTGTGTTGGGATGAAAGGTCATATGGGTGAAAGAGAAAGAAAGAGCTTTCATGAATATAAGAGTACTCACTGCTGACCCTCAGGGAATTCTGCTAAACCTATGTTTATCCTCAAAAAGTCTATGTCTGGTATATGGAAAGGTGTCTGGGGTCTTCCCAGAGCATAACTAGCCATATTTGTGCCTGAATGAACATTAACCACACTCATGGCAAGTGTCATAAGACTTATTTTCAAATATACAGATCTGGGAGTCATCTGCTTTGAGATGACAATTAAGCCCATGGGAGCTAATGAAGTCAGGAATTGAGAGAGCATAAAGACAAAAAAGAAGATGATCCAGAAAAAAAAAATCTCTGCTCTTTGGTAGAGAAGGGATTTGAGCTGGATAACAACCTGTCATGGAAAACTAAGAGAGATCAAGAAACAGGAGAACCAAAGAAAATATCGTTATGAAAAACAGCCTCTTCAATGGACTGAAACTTCTTTTTCCAAGTTATGAATGATTTCTTATTTTGCCACATCTTATGGTATTTACTCAATCTTCATCTTTCATAACTTCTCTTCAGCATCTGATGTTGTTGACTCCTGGATATTTTCTCTTCTTGTGGTTCTTGTGACATTGCTTTCACTTGGTAGTCCTCCTCCCTATTTAAATGATTTCTTTTATTATACTTTGTTCAATCATTTTCAATATCAAACTCAATGGCTAATGCACCTCACTGTTCTAATTTGAGCTTTCTTCTCTTCTCTTCTTTTCTCTTTCTTCTCTTCTTTTTTCTCTTTCCTTCTCTCTATATTGTGTACTTTCTTATTTGGCCACCTCATTAGCTCCTATGGGCCTAAGTATTATTCCTCAATCTATCCCTAATCTTTGTTTAGAACGCTAGTTCCATTTAACTAACACCTTACTGGACATTTCAAAATGGATATCGCATAGGAGTCATTATGTTCAAAATAGAACACATCTTTTCCCCAAAGTCAAACTTCTTCTAAACTTTCCTATTTTTGTCAAGAGCACCACCATCTTTAAGTCAGTCATAATCTCAAACCTGGTGTCATCCTTGACTTTTCACTCTTTACACACTTAGCTGTCAAATCTTTCCATATTTCACAATATCTCTCCTTTCTCTCCCCTTCTTTCTACTTACAAAGTTATCATTCTTGTTCAGTTCTCATTATCTCTTACCAAACTATTAGCATAGCATTCTAATTTTTCTTCCAGCCATAAATCTCTTTTCTTTTCAATCCATCCCTGACATAGCCACCAAAGTTATTTTCATAAAGCAAAGCCTGATCATGACACTCTTCTACTCAATAAATTTCAGTGTAGTTCTTCTAGAAATAAAAATAATCTCTGTGTGGCATTTAAAAACCTTCATCCTATCTACAATCAGACTTTTCAGTCTTATTACCTTTTACTTTCCTTCACATACTGTTTGGCCCAGCCAAACTTATTTTCTTACTGTTTCTGATGCCCAAGACTCCATCTCCCATCTTTAATCTTTTCACTAGCTTTCCCTCCATACCTGGAATGTATATTTACCTACATTATTTATGTATCTACTCCTGTTAAGTTCTGTCAAAATTAAGTTTAAATCCTACCTTCTACCTGAAGTTTTTTCTGATCTCCACAGCTTCTAATATTCTTCTGCCGTGATCTTATATTTATTTCACAAATATTTCATACATATCTGTGTAATATTTGCAAAATAAAAGATACATATATATGTTTGTGTATAACATTTACATGCATATATTCCTACATATATAGATGTTATCTTCCCCAATAGAATATAAGATTATTGAAATCAGGAAATATTTCCATTTTCTGTTTATATTTTCAGTGATTACCATTATGCATATAACACAATAGGTATTTAATATTTGTTGGTTTATTGTAGGAGCTGAGAAGATGGTGCTAGATTTAAAGTATTTAAGGCGATTTGGCTGGTTCCAGAAAAATAGAATCCTGTCCCTTCTGATCCCACATACTCAGTGAAAAAAAGACTTTTGGGATATGTATGGATTCCTTTTTTTCCACCTATGTGGTGTTTCATGCATTAGTGTCAGTGGAAGAGAGAACCTACTTAGCTATAACTTGTGATGGCATTATAAACTCTTACCACCGTCAGCTTTGGCATAATTTCTGCATTTTCTACCTCCATCTAAGTGTTGGATCTCTCCTATGATCATCTTAAAGAAGAGATAAAAACCTTAGAATCATTTGTGTTTGTGGATACTCGAATAGCAAGAAAAGGAGAGGTCTCTGGGTAGATAGGAAAGGGTATTGGAATTAATCCATATTACATGATGTTTCTGGCTCCCTCAGATCTATTGACATATGGCGTGTTGATGTCAATATATCCCAAGACTTCATTAACTCCAATGTACTTGAGGGCATATACTAACCACATGGATAGAGAAGGTTTTTTTTTGTTTTGTTTTGTTTTTTGTTTTTTTGTTTTTTTGTCCCTTACCTTTCCCTGGCTATGGGACAATAAAATATGGTAATCTTTCTTATTTCTATACAGAAGGTTTATCAGTGCTTTTACAGTGGCCTGGGATACTTGGTCACCATACTTTAGCTATATTGTGGGTCTCTTTATGCTTTATCAGTACATTTGTAAAAGGTGCCAACTCCCTTTGTCTTTCCAAGTTTAAAACAATAATAGTCCTCACTCTCTTGTGCCACTGTTATTATGCCTATAGTTCTGGGAAGGCTTGGTTTTCTGGTTTTCAGTTACATCTGTGACATCATTTCTCAGAAACAGAACAAGACTACCATCCAGGGTTGCAGTGAGGAGTACCATTGTTTCTCCTTGTATCATGAGTGCTATTAAAAATACTAGAGTTAATTAATTAATAAGTAAACATGTATTAAGCTATTACTATGTCTCAGTCATTGAACCAAATGCTGGGGATAGAAAAATAGTAAATATAAAATGATTTGTTTGGCAAAAAAAAAAAAAAAAAAAAAAGTTTGGTATTCAAGAAGCTTACAATCTAATGGAGAAGAAAACAAGCAAATAAATATATACAAAACAAGCTATATAAAGGATAAACAGAGAATAATTTAAAAAAGGGAAAGAACTGTGGAATTAAGAGGAGTTGGGAATAGACATTTTAGTGGGAATACTAAAGGAAGATTAGTAGTTAAAGGAGGAAACGTGCTCCAAGCATAGGGGGCAGTCAAAAAAAAAAAAATGCCCAGAGCAAAGATATGGAGTGTTTTGTTTGTGCAACAAGAAGGAGGCCAGTGTCACTAGACTGATGAGTATTTGTCAGGAAATAAGTTGTAAGAAGACTGGAAAGGTTAGAAGGTTAGGTTATAAAGATTTTTGAATGCCAGAACATTTTGGATTTGTTTCTGAAGGTAATAAGGAACCACTAGAGTATATTTAGTGGGGGGTGACATGATCAGACCTGTACTTTAGGTAACTCATTTTAATTGATGAAGCAGGGATGAATTAGATTTGAGGCAGACAGATTCACTAGTAGGCTATTGCAATAGTCCAAGTGTGAGGTACTAAAAGTCTGCAATAGAGTGGTGGCGATGAGAGAAAAGAGAAGGGGCATATTTGAGAGATGTTATGAGTTGAAATCAAGAAGCCCTGGCAACAAATTGAATTAGTGGTAGGAATGAAGAGAATTTGAGAGATAGTGGAATTTAGGATAACTCAGGTTTTGAGTTTAAGGGACTGGGAGGATGGTGTTACCTTCTACAGTAAATAAGAAAGGTAGGACCAGGTAGAAATTTTAGGAGGAAAGAAATGAACTCCATTTTGGATGTAATGAATTTTAAATATTTGCTTTATAGTTTGAGATGTCTGAAAGACAATTGGAGATGTGAAATTGGAGGTCAGCAGAAACATTGAGGCAGGAAAGGTAAATTTGATAATCATCAATATGGTTAGTAGTTAAATCTATGGAAGCTAGGGAAATTTTCAAGTGAAAGAGTATGGGAGAGAGGAGAAGAAGGTCTAGGACAGATGAGAGACACTTGTATGCTTGTTTTGTAAAAGGGCCTAGCAAATAAGACAAAGCAGTGATCAGAGAGGTAGAGGGAGAAGCAGACTGTCCTGAAAACTCAGAGAAAGGAGAGTTGGAATAGAAAGAAGAGAGAAAACTAGAGCCAGATGACATCAGAGCAAATTGACAAGGAGCAATTGTCTTCTCAGAGCAACTTGAATGCCTTCATATTTACTGATTTTTGCCTACTTGAGTTATCCTGACATCATCCCACTGACATTTTTCATAGACCATCTGCTTGCTCACAATGCATCTCCACAGATAAACTCATTCAGTGAGTGTCATCTTCATGTGCCCCTGACCTATCTTTATTTTTCCCTTGATCCAATGTTTGCTTCATCTTGCAAGTTCTATACAGAACCCAAGGCAGTTCTGTGTGTGTAGGGTCAATACTTCATATTACAGACTAGCCTCACTGAATTCTCCCAATGATCATTTAGTACAGATTATAGAATTAAGCAGGGGAGGTATTATTACCTCTATTTGATAAACATAAAAACTAAGACACAGAAAGATGACTTATTCATAGTTATTCCAGAGAGCAATAATAGAGTTCCAGTCTTGGCCTCTGTCCCCTATGCATTGTCATGAAAAATGTGATCACAAAAATATTTTTCCTTCATATTTTCTTTCATATATACATATATATAATTCATATATCTAGAGAAAGTTACTTTGAGAAAAATACTGATAATTTCAAGTCACCAAACCATCATATAAAATATATAAAACATAAAATAAATCATATAAAATGATGCTAAGTGACTTTCAATAAATATTTATGGAAGTCAGGAAGGGAAGGTTGAACAAAGAGAGAAAGTAGGGAAGGCGGAAAGAGAGAAGGACAGGGAAAAAGACAAATACCTGTATTAAAGAAAGCATCAGAACCCATGTCTGTGATTCTAGGTCCAGCACTTGTGTTATCTACACTGGGATATCTTATCAGTGAGTCACAGAATCTCAAAGTTGGAAGGAACATCAGGGATACCTAACACAATTCCTCTCTAAAACATATCTAATAACTAATCATATAGAATTTGCCTAAAAACTTTTAGTGAAGAGGAACTCACTCTCTCCTAAGGCAGCTCTTTCCACTCTGGGACAGTTGTAATCATTGAGGAGATATTCTTGACATGAAGTCTAAATTTGCTTCTTTACAGTTTTCGCTTTTCCTCCTAATTCTGCCTTCTGGGACAGAGCAGAATAAGTCAAATCCCTCTTTCCACATGACAGTCCTTCAAATACTCAATGACAGCTACCTCTATTAGATTTATCCTATCCTTTCCATTTTCTACCTTGCCGAGCCCTTTCTGAATCCTGATTTGGTTATCCATTGAATTAGCTATCCCTCTAAGCTTTCTACCATCTTCCATTTTGTCAACTATCTGGTTAATTGACGAAAATATGGAATATCATGGTATCAAGAACAGATAACTGAAGCACTCTGATATAAATGTTCCTCCAAAATGACATTGACTCAATGCTAAAATGTCAATATGATAAGAAAAAAGAACATTGACCTTGGAAAAGAGAAACCTGGATTTGATTCTGTCAATGGTTATGTGTCCATTGGCAAAACACTTAATTTCTCTCATCTTTAATTTGTAAAATGGAGAAGTAATATTCACCTCAGAGCTATTGAGAAGTTCAAAGGAGGTTAATCTAGATTTTGTTATACAAATATTAAAATGATACATTAATATGAGCTGGGTTTTTTGAGTAAAGATATATAGAGTAAATTAAAGATATGGAACTGAAAAAATAATTCATGATAAATAATTTTGTTTTTTTAATCGAATAGGAGGTAAGAATGACTGCTGTGGGAAACGAATGAGTAGTCTTGGCAAGTTAAACTAGAAGCTTTGAAGCAGTCTCATCAGACAGTGAGATAGAGTCAATTAAAGGAAAACATATGAGTAGATAATATGAATTTGTACTGATCAGTTAATATGACTTTCTCTAAAAGTACTCAGCAACTTGAGAGAACCAGGAGATCATCATACACTTCAATAACAATACTGCATGAGGTTGTATTCTGATGGAAATGGATATCTTCAACAAAGAGAAGATCTAATTCAGTTCCAGTTGATCAATGCTGGACAGAAGCAGCTATACTCAGAGAAGGAACATTGGGAAATGAGTGTAAACTATTTGCATTTTTGTTTTTCTTTCCAGGTTATTTTTACCTTCTGAATCCAATTCTTCCTGTGCAACAAGAGAAATGTTTGGTTCTGCACAGATATATTGTATCTAGGATATACTATAACATATTTAACATGTATAAGACTGCTTGCCATGTAGGGGAGGGGTGGGGGAGGGAAGGGAAAAGTAGGAACAGAAGTGAGTGCAAGGGATAATGTTGTAAAAAATTACCCAGGCATATGTTCTGTCAATAAAAAGTTATTAAAAAAAAAAAAGTACTCAGCAACTAAGAAGTCTAAATAAGAAAAGAACATTTATAGGGGTTTTCAGAGACTGAACTTTACCAAGGCACAATAACCAATAGGAAAAGAAACTCAACAGGGAAGACAAAGTAAAATTAAATTAGTCAAGATAATTAAAGGAGGTAAGTGAAGGAAAAGAAAAGTGATAAATTCAAAAGACAAGGAGGTAATGAAAGTTGTAGGGAAGATGGAATATAGATTGTGAAGGAATGGGGCAGAGAGATCTCTGACTTGGGAATTATCATCAGAGAAAAATTTTAGAGTTCAAAATCATAACTGTATATTAGTTATGGATGATAATGATGATAGTATTTAAACTATAACCATCAACTGGGGTAAGTGAGAGGGAGCAAAAAATATATCATAAGAGTTGAGAAAGTTGATGTGCTGAAGGTGAATTGGTCTTAGAGTCCACATGCATTGGACTTGGTGAAAATGAGATGATAAGTAGCAATCTGCTATTAAAGTTTTATTGTTACTGTAAAGAGTATTGCAAATAATTGAAGAGTATTGTGAATAATTGGCACTAAAGGATAAAAGCTGAAAGTTAAATACAACTTCCCCATGACTCATGAAATATGTTCATTCGCATAGTAATTTGAAAAAAGTGAGGTTCTAATCAAGTCAGAAAAAAACTCCATCCATTCTAATTCTGAGCTCCACATCAGTCTAGGACTCCTCAAACATTTATTTAAATATGGTAAAGCAAATATATTTTGACGCTATGTATCTTTTGACTATAGCTGCCCTCCCACCTTCCCCTCACACATACATATACAAATACATAAGCACCAATCTTTAAAACAATGTTTTCCTGCTTGCACATAATTATATTTCTGTTGCACCATACTCCATGGATTATGTGCTCATTCTTATTCCATGCAAGAGGGAACTTAGTGGGAATCAAGGCAAATCCTGACAAACTTACCATAAGAGTATTTTATTTTTCCAAATACATATAAAGATCATTTTCAACATTCATTTTTGTAAGACTTTGTATTCCAAATCTTTCTCAATCCCTGACTTACCTCCCCCCAACCCTGATAGCAATCAATCTGATATGTTAAACATATACAATCCTTTTAAACATGTTTCCAAATTTGTCATGAATTATCTATATATTAAATGCTCAAAAGCTCAGAATTTGGGGTAGAGAGAAGAACAGTGAGTCAGTTAATGGACTCTGAGAAAAAATGGATGGACAATATAACTAACTGGAGAAAAGTTCAAAGGAAAAATCTTTGTTAGGTGATAGTGAAATTATGAAGTTATGAAAAGAGTAATCAGAAGCAAGGAATATGTATGATTCTTTCATTTTAGATCTCTTTCTGTTTTTGACCTGAGGGTCCCTTTATCCTTAGTTTCTAGTAATCGTGCTTTCCAGCACTGTTTGCGTTTTCTTTCATTCCCTCTGATTCACTGGTGATGATGGAGTAATTAGAGTACCTCTTGCTCTCCATTACCACTCTAGATTCTTCCTCTACCACCATTGCACTTAGCAATGGCTCCTCTTTGAGATTTATTGTATCCAAATGTATCACCCAAACAAGATGCTTGACACAATAATTGGCGAACCCTAAGGACATCCTGTTCTTTTTTTCAATGAGTTCAATTCCTGACTGACACACTCTGTGTCTTTCCCTGTTTTCTCTGTGCTATGTATATTTATTTCTCTGTTTCTGTCTATTCCTCTTTTTCTCTTTGTTTCCTTCCCCCCTCTACCAACTTATGTTCCCATTCTAGGTAATTTTAACATACCTCCTTACAATGCATGTAAAAGGTATGTATACATATACATATACATACATGCATGTATGCACACATATTCACACATGCATGTGCATATATATCCAAAGATCCCAAGTTAGGGATCCATCCTTTAATACTTGTGAGGCTATCACTCCTGTTTCTGTTCAACCTCTAAGTAAACCAGTTAACACAATTCTCAACTCTCAAATCCCTTGTTCCCTGTTCAATTACCACTCACAACTTGCCACACCCCAACCCTAAATTATACTGGTCATATGCTATAAAATAGTTCCCTGTGAACTTATATTTTCTAATCTCAACGAGGTCATCAAGGAGGCAAGGCAATCCTTTGACTCCTCCTTTAACTGATTCTTTAATAGTCTCACTAGAACAACGATTTCAAATTTATCATTGGAGCTTTCACATTACCCTGTAGCCATCTCAAACTCAAACTCAAATTCAACATGTCCAAAACAGAACTCATTAACTTTCTTTCCTTTTTTAAAATCTGAGACAGCCTGTCTCAGACACTTAGGTATGTGGATTAGAACAATCATTTAAAGTCTGCCTGCCTCAGTTTCCTCAATAGCAAGACAGAGATAATTATAGCACTTATCTCTCTTGGCTGTTTCATGGATCAAATGAAATAATATTTAAAGTACTTAACACAATGCCCATCAAGTCATAGGCACTTCCTGTCTGTTCCTTTCCTTTTCCTCCTTAAACCTAGCCTTGTGGCATTCTTCTTTATTAGTATCAAGAGCATATGCACATTTCCATTAGAACAGGTTCACAACATTTATATTAAGCTCAACTCCTCCTTTCTTGGTCCACATCTACATTTCCATTTGAGCAGGTTCACAACTTTTGTATCAACTTTGACTCCTCCTTCTTTCTTGCTTTTTTTTTGCTGCTTTTCATAAATGAAACTTTATCTTCCATTTTTGTATCTTTGCATTTTTCCAAGGATGTTCTTTATCCATATTTTCACCTCTTTTAATATCAGACTTTTTTTTCAAGATTCAGCTCTTATCACTTTTTTGCAGGATACTCTTCCAGCTATTAGTGCCTTCCTTGTAAAGGTTACTTTACTTTACTTTATATATAACTTTGTGTTACACAATATACATATATACATACATACACATATGTATATATATACACACATACCCACAATTGTGTGTGCATCATGTTGTCTTCTCTATTAGCATGCAAGCTTTTTAAAGGCAGAGATTATATATATATAGCATATTCTTGGTTGCCAGTATATAGGGTATGCTTTAAAAAAAAAAAAAAAAAAAAGAATCTGTTAATTAACTGATTAATGTCAAGTCCTCTTTTTAACTCATCTTCATTCTATCCTGGAAGTTGTCATGAAAAAAATTTATACTGGATATTTAATTGGGAAGTCAGGATTGATGTCTTTTGAATAAATATAAATAATTATGAGTCAAAAAGGAAGAAAAAATTTGAAAAGCAGGGATCCCGTATAAAGGAAAGTTTGTTCATAATAGAATGGAGCTTCCAAAGTACATAATGGAAAGGGGCTGGGGGCAAAAGAAGACAGGAATCAAAGAATAGTAGTAGGGTGGGACTAATAGAGATGAGATTTGGTGGAAAATAGCAGGAAAGGGATTATTCATTTTAGAAAATGGATAGTAGTGATTAGGAGGACAGGAGATACAGATCTGCTAGCTATAACATTAGAAATGTGCCAATTGATAAAGGGCTTGATGGGTTGAGTTCTGAGTTAATAGAGGGTGCTATTGTTTGATTCCACAGTTTCCTTTGAATTAAAAGGAGTTGAGTGGAGATGGACACAAAGTTTGGACCAGAGGTCTCTGTGCATGACATGAACTAATAACTGTCTCTGCTGAAGTAGCTATAGCTGAAGATGACAGGAATGAGGTACTCCCAAAAAATATGCTACATCCAGAGTAGTCACTTAGTTCTCTGTCTCTCATGGTATCTGTGGTTAGGTACTTTAGCATGATGAGATTGTTATCTTAGACTTCAATCATGATAGAACTATATTCTGTCTAAAGTCCCTATATTTCTTGTTCCAAGGACAAAATCCTTGAATGTTCCTTTGCCTAAGTTCCTAGTCTTTCAGGACATCATTTTCCCTAATAATTTGAAAAGTAAAGATATATTCTTAAGCCTTTTTACATTTTCCTCTAGATTAGAGACCATCTAGTGTTTTGTAACTATAAAAGCTAATGGTGATCAGATCAGAAGCATAAAATCACTATACATGTTATTATTTTTGATTAAAGAAACAACCTTAGCTCTTTCCAAACATCTATTTCAAACCAAAAGCAAGCATCATATACAGTGTGGATATACTTGAATCTTTTCAATAATAGGAGTGAATCAAATATACCTACTCTATCATTTGATGTATTTCTAGAAATGATATCAATTAGACAAGAGAAAGAAATTAAAGTCATAAAGTCAGTAAAAATAAGATAAAATTATTTCTATTTTCTGATGAAAATAGTACAGTTGGAAAAGTCTAGAGAATGGGCAGTGACACTGATTGAAATGGTAGTTTCAGCAAAGTTGCAGACTACAGAATAAATTATCATAAATCAACAGCATGTCTACATAATAACAAATCCCAAGAAGCAAAACTAGAAAAAAAGAAATTCTATTTCAAATATCTAAAAAAAGGCATAAAATATCTCAAAATTAACCTACCAAGGTACATTAAAAAAAAACAAAAACAAAAACAAAACAAAAAACAAGCCCTTGTATAGATTCAATGACAAAGTGCTCCTTAAAGAAATAAAGTATACCTTAGAAGAATAGTCAATGCTCATGGCTAGGTCATGCCAATATAATAAAAATGACAATACTAACAAAGTTAATTTTTGTCTTTAATTCCATACCAATCAAACTAACAGGATGATACTTTATAGGACTTCATAAAGACAACAACAAAATTCATTTGGAAAAACAAAACAAAGCGTATCAAATATCTACTTTTTTGTTTCTACTCAAGAAATCTATAAGAAGACCACAAGCATAATTCTAGTCGATTAATGGAGAATGCATAAATAGCAGGCACAGGAATTAGATCCACTGAAGTATCGATGTATCATTCCCCTACTTCTCTTTTAATAAAAAGGAAATAAGAAGAATGATCTAAGAGATGGAAGTAGACACAAAATTGCAAAGATAGAGGAGAATAGAGACAGAAAAATGAAGAAGGGATAGTCATGAAAAATAGAGAAATACATCTGGTTGTTTCATAAATTTCTAATAAATGGATATATTAAGCTAACAATGGAGCTTTAAATGTCTTCTTTTCCTCATTAAAATAAAGAGATTGAGAAAAGATGTAAGGCAAGGGGAAAGAATTAGGAAGGATTGTTACTATATTTCCTGTGTCATTTATTAAAATGATAAAAATGCTTCTACACTAGTATACAATCAAAGGAATATTAACCCTCTGGTTTCTGTATAGAAAATCCTAGGGCATATATGTGTATATGTTTGTAAGTATGGGCAGATGTATGAATGGGTGGACAGAATGTAAACTGTTACCAAGAACTGACAATTTCTGCAATGTATCTTGAATATTCCCTCCCTTCTCTTCTTTGACACTGTCACCAGGGTAGTGCAGGCCCTCTTAATATAGTCCCTTGATTTTTGCAGTAGCCTGTTGGTGAGTCTGCCTGTCTTATGTCTCTCCCCACTCCAATCCACCCTCCATTCAACCATTAAAGTGATTTTCCTAAAACCTTGGTTTAATCATGTCACACATTCCCTACTTAATAAGCTCTATTAGGTCCCTATTGCTTTCAGGGGCAAGCACAAAATCCTCTGTTTGGCCTTCAAAGCCCTTCATAATCTCACTTTCTCCTACCTTTCCAGTCTTCTTACATCTTACTCCCCCCCAACATGTAATCTTCAGTCCAGTGATCCTGGCCTCTCATCTATTCCACTAACAAGAAACTCTATCTCTCCACTCTGGACATTTTCTCTGTTTCCTATTCCTGAAATTCTCAACTTCCTTCACTGTGACTACTGGCTTCCTGGCTTCCTTTAAATCCCAACTTCTATAGAAAATCTTTTCTAATCCTTAATAATTCCAGTTCTTTCCTTCTTTTAATTATTTCCTATTTTTCCTGTAAATAGCTTATTTTGCATATATTTACCATTGTCTTCCCCATTAGATGATCAGCAGGGACTAGCTTTCACTTATTATTATTTTTTTTTTAATAGCACAATACCTGGCACACTTAGGTACTTACTAAATGTTTAATAATTGATTGATTGTATATTAAGTGGACTACCAACAGAGCCTAAGGTTTATATTCATACAGTTCACATGCAGTGTGTATTCTTTAATCAGCAAAGAAATCTTAGGAATCTGTCTCTGTAGATGATATTTCTCAGAATCTGGATCCTATCATTCTCATACACATTAAGAATCACTGAAGTCAGTGGCTGATGTATTGGCAGAGAGGAGCTGAAATTGAGTTTGCTAACAATACCCCCATCCTCTTGGGTCTCTGCTTAGTTTGTCTTAGTTTTTCAATTGAGGAAACTTTAAGCAAAAAAGACACCACTTCAGTTAAGAAGAAGAAGCAGTGATGATGATAACAACATTGTCCTAATTCAATTAAACAAATTTTTTCATTAATTTTTCTCACTTAAACATGAAAATGAGCTACTTCAGGGAGGGGGACAGGAAGGAGAGGAAAGAACCGGGAAAAAATGATTCTGTGCATGCTTTTCCCTAGAATGACTGATTTATTTTTCAAGACTACATTTGTATTTGTATCAAATGCATTTGCCTTTAGGGCATGAGCAAATAAAAATGGGGAAATGCAATTAATATAGAATTATAGAGAGCAAAATGTGAAAGGTATCCCCTTTAATTCCATGCCATAACAAGAAAGAAAGAAAAGGCAAAGGGATCCAACTGACATTCCTTATTTAAGGCTGCTTAGTGACTGGCATAATGATAAGTGATGGTAATTTACCTTAAAAACCTTAATGAGTGGATCGTTACTATAGAGAAATGGGAAGAAAACTTGAATCCCACAGAGGCAGAGCGCCATGGTTCGCTGTGCAATAACCAGACAGAACTCTCAATGAGATTCCCAAGCTTCTGTTCCCCAGATAAAAATTTCTCTCACTCCACTTTTGCAAAGGTAATGAGGAAGTAATGAGGCTTGACTTGAATTTTTTCAGCACTTGATTCCCTTCATTCCCCAGCAGGTTCCCATAGGATAGAGTAAGATGTTGGATTTATATAAAAGCTGTGCTGATAGATAGGTGGAGGAGGTGAGCCGTGCTATTTGGTTTTGGGATTCTGCTTGTATGAGAAGTTCAGATAAATTCCAGGTTCTTTCAGCACTGTCAATTCACTCTGATAGTTTCCACAGAATAAGACAATTTGACGATGTGCAGGCCTCATCCAGCCTGCTGACGGTTCATTTTGTCACTTCACTGATACTAAGCCCTGACCTTTATATGCCATCCTGTCTTTACTTTTGTGTTGTTTTTTTTTTTTTTTAAGTCTCTTTCACAAGGATAATACATTTGACTGAGTAAATAATAAAACCAAAAAAAAAAAAAAAAAGTACAGAAGAGCTGTATTCGATCATTAGCTTAATTTGAGCTGAAAGGTCTTTGTTGTAAGTTGGGGGTGGGTAGGGACCTAGGGACCTTTGCAAAGTATTTTGCTGGCAAGCTTGTTGAGATTTGATTGCCTTTGTTGTGATAATCTGAAATTAATTTGCACTTGAACCCATCTTTCTTCTGGGCTCAATTTAAACACTGTTATAATTATGCGCCCTGCATGAAATTGAGAACAGACACTGATATGACAAAGCTGAATATTTTAATTCCCCAGGTACTGAAGGCTTTTTTCCCCACTTATCTCACAAGGTAATAAAACAAAATGTTCCAGTGCACATGCTTAAGAGAGAGGTATTTGCCTGAGGGGAAACAGTAATAATCAGTGTATGGCTACACATTTACTCATGTACTTTCTCAGTAGGTCAATCTCTTTCTTTTAAAGTGATATTAAACTTCTGCTAATATTGGTTGATTTGTACCTGGTACGTTATAAAAAAGTCAAAATGATATGTTTTATTCTATTTCAACTGCTCCTCATCTAAGTGGCTTTGTCTCAAACATCCACTTTCACAGATATTTTTTTAGAAAACTATTAAAGACTCCCTCCTAATATCCGCAATTGATCTTAGCAGTGCACCTTTCTTGTTCTCAGTAAGAGCAGTAATATCCTTATCAGCATTCTTTTAGTTTTAACCCAGATTAGTGTTTTTTTGTGAGGAATCTCATTAACTACAGTAAGCCTATCTTCTTTTGTGATTTCCTTTGGAATTGTAATGTACTAAGAGGCCACCAAGGTCACTGCCCAGGGCACAAATTTTTCTTTAAATCATCATTCAGCTTAGAGTAACAACATACGCCTCAGAAAGAGACATTTCAAAAAGATCTGGAATAAACTATGCATTTTTCTCTGCTTGAGAAATGTGTCTAATAAGGACTAGCTGGAGACAGAAAATTTAGAAAAAGAAACTAAGAAATCTCATTGAGCTTTTCTTTCTACCTTTTCCACTAAACCCTCTGAATCCACCATTCCTTTTCTCTCCTTATCTCTATCTTTTCCTCCACTTTCAAGCCTTCCCAACTGTACTCTCCTGGTTTTCCCCCTTTATGTGGCAAAAAAACATTTACCTTACCTCTATCTCATACACGTACATAGGTCCGCAAAACAATTGTGGAATTGTCCTTATGGAATCATATCATTACTGCTAATTACTTTAAAGAAAATTAAATTTGTTACATGAAAATAGTTCATGTAACAAAGTGAATGTGGTCTTTTAAAATCACTTATGCCAGTGTGAACTACAAAGGACAAAATGGGTAGAGCAAAAATTTAGAAATTGATACTTTAAAGAAATAATTGCAATAACTTTTCGGATTTTCTTTGACATTGTTTGCAAATTCAAACAGAACTCTAATTTTTTTTTTTTTTTTTTTTTTTTGTTATGTGGTTGCTTAGCAAACAAAATGATTTTTTAAATTGCTGATTCATTGCTAATCTACAGATAATAGATTGGCCTTGAAATTTATGTATGTTCCCATTTGCTAAAAATTTGGACTCATTAAAATCTCAAAGAGGAACTACTCTTAAGAGGTTATTTGATTATAGTTAAAGAGATATGTTGTAGACATATGAATTATTTAAATTACTAAATGCAAATATTGAGATTCTACCAAATAATTCAAAAGACAGGAAAATAGCATTAAAGAAAATATTCTTTGACTAGCTATATTCTATTTGTCTTATCACTCCCCACATCTATTTTACCTACTATTTACTAATTTTTTTTTCAGGGAAGCTCCCTGTTTACTACCTTGAGGATTAAATAAAATTCAGCATAAGACAGAGTCTTTCCTGATAATGGTCTTAAGTGTATCTAAGTTATTTCAAAAAAGGTCTAAATCTTTATCAGTTGATGGTTTCCATGGTCTTTAACCACTTTTCTTTCCAAATTGTTTTCAAATCAAGAAGTAATTGAATCAGTGATTAGTAATCTCATTAGTGCACCCCTAGGAAAACTAATAACAGAGAGAGAGAGAGAGAGAGAGAGAGAGAGAGAGAGAGAGAGAGAGAGAGAGAGAGAGAGAGAGAGAGAGAGAAAGAAAAGACTTGCCCAGTATGTAAAAAGTCCCATATTTCCAGTGCTTTTCTTTCTAGCATTTTATAGCAATAGAAGTCTAAGAGTAATCAAAGAATGATGCAGGTCGGAAGTGGTCACATCTCAAAGTAAATAAGAAATATATTCGGCCTGCTATGCAACTGAGAGACTATTGTAGGAAAAGGATGGCCACACATGGTGGAGTTCATTTTCACCTTTTAGTTTATATGTTTTGCTTCCCAGTGCCACATTTTCTAGTGACTTTATCTACACTCATTCAATCATGCTATGCACATCACAGTCACTTACTGACAAGAGCCTGGGTGGAAGCATTCAGTGAAACAACCTTCCACAAACAAAGCCGGCAAGTCCTGTTTCTCTTAAGATAAAATCTACTGATCTCATTATTGATTGTCTGCTTTCAGGGGTTTTGTTTCCTGAAAGTTTGATATGGAGCTACAGAGGTGACAAAAGATTGGCCCTATGCCCTGGAAATTAACTGGCTGACTATTAGATCAACGTCAAATAAGGTGAGGCTGAAGTGTTTGGCAAAAGCATTAGATGCTGTCTTGACTTAATCTTTTTCTCCTTTATCTTGAATCTGTTTTGAACCCTCCCAGGCAATTTACCATTCTTGTCATTGATTTTTATCACCTAAATGTGCCCCTATGAAGAATTACTTTTTGAATGATAAATCAGCTTCCTCATTTAAACAATTGTGCGCTTCACCTTAATGTGAAAATAGCTCTCTGAAGAAAAAAAAAAAAAAAAAAAAAAGAATACAGTAACTATTTACATTAATCATTGACCTTAGAAGGAGCTCTTTGTAAACTTGAAAGTTAGAGTTAAGCTTTTATCATTGGTGCTGCTATTAAAAGCAAATGTGCTCCTTTATTAAACTGCATGGGACAACATATATCCCATATATAATTATAAACGGAGATGGATGAGACAGAGGAACCTTGCCTAGTTTTAAAAAAAAAAAAAAAAAACAACAACAACAAAAAAAAAAAACCTTGAAAAAAATCATGCATGGCCTCTTCTGTATATAGATTAGTTGTGGCAGCTACACAGATGTGCACATCTGGTAAAATGGGTGTCTGATTTTAACCTTTCAAATGAACTATATTTTCAGGGCAGAAATGAGGGTACCAAGAATTATTGGGAATGAGGGTCCCATGACCACAAATCTTTCCTGACAAGCACAATGTTCAAGGCACAGTCACTATGCTACACCTGCCTCCATATGCCTCTATACTCTACACTTCTTCAGAATCAATATTAGATCTTCTACCCTTTAATACAACTAGGGACTCAAGGGAGTAGATAACTCTGGCAGGAATTAAATGGCCTCTATTGGTACTAAGCACTGCAGAGAAGCTTTAGCAAGGAAAGTTCTAAGCTTTAAACCAGTGGAAAAGATAGGTGATTTGTCTTTGGTAGCGATCAGCATTCTTTGTGCTACTTTTTCACTGGTTTGTAACCCTAAGCATAAATTCAAGTAGTGATTTCTTGAGGTTGGGCTGGAATTTGTCTGTAACTGGCTCTGGAAATTCTGATACCTCGGTCATCTTTTTTTAGTGCAATCAAATACATATTTTTGAACATTACAGCTCCAAAGAAGGTAAAGAGATCTCACATGACAGGGGGTGAAGTGAGGCGGTTTTGACATTGGGTGACTCCAATGTGTTAATGGTGATCTGCTCTTTAAGGTCCATCTTGAAGATGGGGGACAGTACCTTAGGGATTCTAGATACATTAGCAAAGCAAGCAGCAAAACACCTAGAGAGAGAAAAGCAGAGAAAGAAGAGCATCACTCTGAAATCAGGTACAACTGATGTTAAAGACTCCTTAGAGTTTTAGCCTAAGAAGCAGGTCCAGAGAAATGTCTCAGCTTTACTTTCTCATTTTCATTGTTGGTTATTGATTCTCTGAACTTTAATTTCAGGCTAAAGGAAGAGTTTTCCTTTTCTTTCCAATATTAGTATCATATAGTCAGCTGAATATACAAGTATGCTACATATTTCAGGGGAGAAAACTAATTTCAGAGAAGAAAACTAATATGGTTGTGACTACTTTTTTTTTTTTTTTTTTTTTTAATTTTAACTTTCCAAAAGCTAATGCATTTAAAATTTTTTCTTTGCCTCCTTAGTATTTTTCCTTTTTTCTCTCCTCTCCTCTCCTTCCTTTTCTCTCCCTCTTCCTCTGCCTCTCCTTCTCCCTCTCCCTCTCCTTTTCCCTCTCTCTCTTCTTCTCCCCCTCCCTCTCCTTCTCTCCCTTTCTCTCTGTCTCTCTGTGTCTCTCTGTCTTTCTCTGTGTCTCTCTCTGTCTCTGTCTGTCTGTCTCTCTCTGTCTCTTTCTCTAAATCTAAATATTACAATGTTTTTATTTTTTTAACCTTTATGGACTTACTTCTGTGATCTCATATAGTTATCATCATCAACATTATTGATTTATCAGAATCATTCACTATCTGATCCTGTGTACAGCCACATCACAGTTATCTATTTTCTTCACCAGATGGATTCAGTGATATGACAAGTCCGTAGACTCTATAAACTTGTTCTTATTTGCAGATTTTCTACTGAATTATAATATAGTCTTAAGTAGATTTTCAGAAATCACTGTCTTAGTTTGGGTTATAGCTTGAATGTAATAGACACTGGGAGTTTTAATACCTAAATTATTTTTTCAGTGCAAAAATATAGCACATTCTAGGGAACTATAGCTTAATCAAGAATAAAAAGTTCTCCCAGAACTAAGGTTGAATTGGGCCAAATAACCTATGCATTCTCTGTCACTATTCTTTTACTTTTGAATTATTATATCCCATAGGCATTTATTAGAATTTGATGATAATGATTTTCAAGAATTCTAAATTTCTTGGGAAAGAAGTTTTGTGACAATTAAATTCTACTTTTTTCAGAAAAAAAAAAAAGGCTGGCACAATGGTTTTCAAAGGTTGGCCTGACACCTAGTGATAACTGAAAAATTGGATTTGTGTGTTCTGCTTGTATTATAACTGTCTAAACTTTTGTTGTGATTATTATTTGAAAATATTTTCATAATCATTATTGATGTATTATGAAAAAAGTGTTATCACATTTATTCTTGGAAGACATTCTTGGGAGGAGGGGTGGCAAATGAGAGTAGATCTGAGAATTACATGGAAAACATGCTACTCCATTCTTTAAAATGTTAGGTATCAGATTTCTTGATAGGTTTCAACACTAAAAATATAATACTGAATATCATTCACCTAGAATACAAAAATATGCTCTTTTGTATCCAAGTGATTTTTTTTTCAGTTTTAATAGATTTTATTTGTTGTAGAAGATCAATTCATCAACAAGTTTTCATTAAGTACTTATTATATGTCAAGCCTTGTGCTTGATGCTCAGTTTTAAGAAGACAAGAGCAAAATAGTTTCTGCCCTCAGGCAACTTAAATTCTATTAAGCTCCTTTGCTGAAGCTGCTGGTAATGATCCACCAGCCAATTATCATAGAGAGTGCTTGAAACTTTTCTAAGATAACAACAATTTTTTAGGGAAAAAAATAGTTCAACTTACAAGGAGGTAGCAGTTATGAGAATATTCCTCTCACAAAGTGGAAAGAACCCCCCAAAAATAAAGATGAAAGACAGAAATAATGGATAGATAAAAGGTAGATGATAGACATATGTATATAAACACACTTTATATACACAAACACACACACATAAATCTATCTATTTATTTCAACCTCTTTATCATATAGAACATGAAACAGGCTTAGAAAAGCAAAATGATTTATCTAAGATCACAAAATAATCAACTGAGCTGGGATTAAAACCCATTCCTCCTAAATTCGAGTTGGGAGTTTTTCCCCATACAATATAACAAAACATTTATGTTGAGATATTTTTCAGATGTTAGTAGTGATAAAAATATATGAGTCTCTATAGTAATGACATTTCTCTTATTTCCTAGAATGTTATACATGATAATATTTATGAGTCTTTTACAGTATATTTATATGTTACAAATTAACATATGATATGTGATAATTATCATATTATTAATGGGACATATAACATCATTTGCGGAGAAAGTATTTAGAAATATTTTAATTATTCTTCCAAGTATAAGTAATTTCTACAAGAGAATAAAATGCTAAACAATGACATACTTTGAATATATAAATATTAGGCAGATAAAATGATAAGATTCATTCAATCAATGTCTGTAGGTAAATATTGTGTGAACATATTCAAGAAAATCATATATCAGTCTCTCCTTTTCCCCAATATCTTTCTGATCCAAACCCTCTTGTATACTACTGTCATACAGTTATAGAATTTTAGTTGGAAGGCATTTCAGAAATTATCCATAGTAGTCTGCCCCACTTCATTTTATTTTATTTTAATAGTATTTTATTTTTCCCCAAATTACAAATCAAAACAATTTTTAGTATTTAGTTTTACAAGACTTTGAATTTCAAATTTGTATCCCTTCCTCCTTTCTTTCTCTCTTCTCCTCAAAAATTCAGACAATTTGATTAGAAATATGTAAAACATATTTCTGCATAAGCCACAGTTGTGAAAGAAGAAACAAATCAAAAGTGGAAAAAGACACATAAAAATAATAAAGCAAGTGAAAAAAATATTGTAATCTACACTCAGAGTCCATCAATACTTTTTCTGGAAGTACTTTTTTTCGTAAGTCTTTCATACTTGTCTTGAATCCTTGTATTGCTGAGGTGATCTGAGTCCTTCATAGTTGACCATCACGCAACTGATACTGTGTATAATGTTTGTCTGATTCCAAATGGTTCTTTAGAATGGTTGGAACAGACTATTTCTGGGACCCAAGATGGTGGAGTAAGCAGTAAATTCCTGTAACTCTTCCATGATCACCATAAAGCAATGCTACAGTACAAGTACTAAGTGGTGGAACCATCAAAGAGATAGGGTGAAACAATCTTTTAGCCAAGGAAATTTGGAGGATCAGCAAGAAGGGTTCATCTCACTCAAGTAAGGGAAAGGGAGGTGGTGAGCTACAGCTTCCAGGATAGGAAGCTTCCCAGCAAACAGCAGCAAGCATTGCTACAGCAAATCGGCAGGAGAAAATGATTCCTACTGTGCTGCAACAGGTGAATGTTACTAGTACACCCCCTCCTCTCCTCCACACACCCATGAACCAGCCAAGGGAGACTGTGGACTCCAGCTCTAGGAAACACTAAGTGCTTTGATATAGCCCTGGTTAGCCAGGTACCCTCTAGCAGCCAGGGTTCCAAGTACTTCAGTGTAGCCACGGGGAAAAACAGAAACATCCTACTGAGCCTCAAGAACATGCCAGTCATCACCATTAGGACCCCATTTAGGGTCATGTAACCTGCCAGATTCCTACAAGTTCCAGCATTGCCAACCACCCTCCACCCTATAGCCTAAGAATAGCACTAGATCAAGGGGTCTTCTATGTGTCTCTACACAACAATGAAACACCACATAAATAGCTAGGGGTCTATAGCCAATGTTACAAGAAGCACAAGAAGCCTGAGAAAGGGAATGGGTTAAAAATTTAAGAGAAAAGAAAAAGGCCATTTTTTTTTTTTTTTGTAAATAACAACATAAAAGAGTCTAACCATGAAGCTAATTTGTTGACATGAAAAATAAAGTTTCAAACTCAGATGACAACAATGTCAAAATACTCAAAGAAAAATGGGAAATGGTCTCAAGGCCAGATAGAACTCATGGAAGAGCTCAAAAAAATAGCTTAAAATAATATAAGAAAGGAAAAAAAATGGGAAAAGAAATGATAGTGATACAAGAGAATTATGGGGGGAAAAAAAGCTTAAAAAGTAGAATTAGCTAAATGGAAAAGGAGATACAAAAATCCACTGAAGAAAACAACTCTATAAACAGTACAATTTGGAGTAATGAAAAAGAAAGTATAAAGGCTAATTGAGGAAAACACCTTAAAAGTTAGAATTGGGCAAATGGAAACTAATGACTCTGAGATATCAAGAATCAAACAAATTCAAAAGAATGAAAAAATGAGGGAAAATCTACCTCAGGGGAGTAAACAACTGAACTGGAAAATAGATCCAGGAGAGACAATATCAGAATCGTTGTATTATCTGAAAGCAATAATCAAAAAGAGGACATGGCCAGCATCTTTCAGAATAATTGTTCAGTTCACAGCTCCACTAACAGTGCATTAGTATCCCAATTTGTCTATATCCTTTCCGATATTAATCATTTTTCTTTTCTGTCATATCCAATATAAGTATGAACTAGTACTTCTGAGTTGTTTTGATTTTCATTTCTCTAATCAAAAATGATCTAAAGCACTTCTTCAAATACCTATCAAAATACTTTTGATTTCTTCATCTGAAAATAGTCCATATTTTTTTTATCATTTATTGATTAAGGTATAGTTTGTATTCTTTTAAATTTGATTGTGTTCTACTGATTTGAGAAATAAAATGTTTATTTACTTTTTGTACTTGCTATATATATATATGTATTGCTTGCCAGTTTTCTTCTTTCCTTCTAATCTAAGCATTGCTTTTCTTTTACAAAAGTTTTTTTTTTTTAATTTAAATATAATAAACATATTTATTTTACATTTTATAGTGCTCCCTATCATTTGCTTGGCCATGAATCCTTTTCTTTCCTGCAGATCTAATGACAGACTCTTTCTTGCTCTTCTAATTTGTTTATGCTATCAATTGTTATGTCTAAATCATTCATGCATTTTGACCTTATGTTGGTGTATAATGTGAGATGTTGGTCTATACCTAGTTTTTGTCTTATTGATTTCCAGTTTTCCCAGCAGTTTTATCAAATAGTGACTTTTTACCCCAAAAAATAAGGTCTTTGGATTTATGAAATACTAGGTTACTATGGACATTTACTACTATTTTTTTGAGTACCTAATCCATTCCACTGATCCATCATTCTATTTCTTATACAGTGTTAAATAGTTTTGATGATTATTGCTTTATAATATAGTTTGAAATCTAATATTGCTAGGGCAACTTACTTTCTTTTTTTTCCTCATTAATTATTTTTATATTCTTGAACTTTTGTTCTTTCACATGAATTTTGTTGTTATTTTAAAAATTCTATCAAATAATTTTGTCACAGTTTGATTAATATGGCACTGAATAAATAAATTAGTGTAGCCAGAATTTGAAATTTTTATTATATTGGCTCAATATATCCATGAGCAATTGATATTTTTCCAATTGTTTAGTTCCGAATTATTTATTTATTTATTTGTGGGAAGTTTGTTTGTTTGTTTTTTTTAATAATTACAGCTTTTTATTGACAAAACATATATGCATGGGTAATTTTTTTTTACAATATTGTCTCTTTCACTCACTTCTGTTCCAACTTTTCCCTTAACTCCCTCCATTCCCTACCCTAGATGGCAGGCAGTCTCTTACATGTCAGACATGTTAAAGTATATCTTAGATATAATATATGTGTGCAGATCTGTACAGTTCTCTTGTTGCACAAGAAAAATTGGATTCAGGAGGTAAAAATAACCTGGGAAGAAAAATGCAAGTAGTCCACACTCATTTCCCAGTGTTCCTTCTCTGGGTGTAGCTGCTTCTGCCCATCATTGATCAACTGGAACTGAATTAGATCTTCTCTTTGTCAAAGATACCCATTTCCATCAGCATACATACTCATACAGTATTGTTGTTGAATTGTATAATGATCTGGTTCTGCTCATTTCACTTAGCATCAGTTCATGTAAGTCTCTCCAAGACTCTCTGTATTCATCCTGCTGGTCATTTCTTACAAAATAATAATGTTCCATAATATTCACATATCACAATTTACCTAACTATTCTCCAATTGATGGGCATCCATTCAATTTTCAGTTTCTAGCCACTACAAAAAGGGCTGCCACAAACATTTTGGCACATACAGGTCCTTGTTTCTTCTTTCTTATCTCTTTGGGATATAAGTCCAGTAGTAACTCTGCTGGATCAAAGGGTATGCACAATTTTTGAGCATAGTTCCAAATTGCTCTCCAGAATGGCTAGATCTGTTCACAACTCCACTAACAATTCGTCAGTGTCCCAGTTTTCCTGCATCCCCTGCAACATTCGTCACTATCTTTTCCTGTCATCTTAGTCAATCTGACAGGTGTGTGGTAGTATCTCAGAGTTGCCTTAATTTGCATTTATCTGATCAATAATGAGTTGGAACATTTTCATATGAGTAGAAATACCGTGTTTCCCCGATAATAAGACCTATCCTGAAAATAAGACACCCACATACTCTTTAATATTCCGCTAAAATAAGCCCTCCCCCGAAAATAAGCCCTATCGAACTTACTATGAAAACGGTCATCATGGTGATCCCCTGCGCTATATGCTGCGTAGCGGTACCTTCAGTAAGCAGCGCCGCCCTCCCCTCCCGGGTGAAACGCACGTCGCGCTCCGAGCTGCATCCAATCAGAGCTGCAGCAGTGAGCGCGTCATCCTCTTCTTCCCTGGTGATTTGCTTGCTGGCGCTACTGAGAGCAGCGCCGCGGAGTAGAGCTGAGACAGGACCATCTAAAAACTCGGTAAGTTCAGTAAGCGATGGAGAATAAAATAAGCACTCAGGGGGCATGATGGAGGCTAAAAGGGGCATGATGGAGGCTAAAATGGGCATGATGGAGGATAAAAGGGGCATGATGGAGGCTAAAATGGGCATGATGGAGGATAAAAGGGGCATGATGGAGGATAAAATAAGCCCTCCCCTGAAAATAAGCCCTCTGGTGTTTTTTAGTCCCAAAAAAATAATAAGACAGTGTCTTATTATCGGGGAAACACGGTAGTTTCAATTTCATCATCTGAAAATTGTCTGTTCATATCCTTTGACCATTTATCAATTGGAGAATGGCTTGATTTCTTATAAATTAGAGCCAATTCTCTACATATTTTAGAAATGAGGACTTTATCAGAACCTTTAATTGTAAAAATGTTTCCCCAATTTATTGCTTCCCTTCTAATCTTGTTTGCATTAGTTTTGTTTGTACAAAAGCTTTTTAATTTGATATAATCAAAAATTTCTGTTTTGTGATCAATAATGATCTCTAGTTCTTTTTTTGGTCACAAATTCCTTCCTCCTCCACAAGAAAGAAAACAAAATGCAAGCAAGCAACAACAAAAGGAGTAAAAACACTATGTTGTGGTCCACATTCAGTCCCCACTGTCCTCTCTCTGGATACAGATGGCTTTCTTCATCACAAGATTATTGGAACTGGTTTCAATCATCTCATTGTTTAAGATTATGTCCATCAGAATTGATCATTTTATAATCTTGCTCTTGCTGTGTCTAATGATCTCCTGATTCTGCTCATTTTACTTAACATCAGTTCATGTACGTTTCTCCAGGTCTCTCTGAAATCCCCCCTGCTGATCATTTTTTTTATAGAACATTAATATTCCAGAATGTTTATATATTATCACTTGTTCTCCAAATGATAGGCATCCACTTAGTTTCTAGTTTCTTGCCACTACAAAAAAGAGCTGTAACAAATATTTGGCAAGATATTTTTTAATGATTTATTTAATTTTTTTCTTCATTGGTGAGATTTCAGCCTTTTTTGTTTTTGAGACTGGATATTTGGGTTTCTTGTTTCTTTTCTTTTTCTTTTTTCTTTTTAAGTCAAATTAGCCAATGACTTATCTATCATATTGTTTGTTTTTCATAAAACTAGCTCTTTGATTTATCAATCAATTCAATAGAGTTTTTTTCCCCCAATCTTATTAACCTCACTTTTGATTTTCAGAATTTTTAATTTGATGCTTAACTGGTAATTTTAAAATTTGTTCTTTTTCTAGTTTTTTTGGGTTGTTTTTACTATATTGGTGTGTTTTGTTATTGTCACATACTCAATTTGTTGATCTGTTTTTCTATTTTGTTGATATAAGAATTTAGAGAAACAAAATTTCCCATAAATATTGCATTGACTACATCTCATGAATTTTGGCATGTTGTCTCATTATTCTCTTTAATGAAATTATTTATTTTTCTGTGATTTGTAATTTGACCCACTTATTCTTTGGAATTAAATTAGTTTCCAATTAATTTTTTATCTATCTTTCTTCTGTCATTTGCTGTATGTAATTTTCATTGCATTATGATTCAAAAAGAATACTTTTCTATATTTCATTTTAAGGCTTTTATACTCTAATAGATGATAAATTTTTATGTAGGTGCTATATGCTACTGAGAAAATGGCATGTTCCTTTTTATTCCAATTAAGATTTTCTCAAAAGTTGTTATATCCAACTCTTTTAATATTTGACTTACCTTCTTAGTTTCTTTCTTGCTTGTTTTTTTGGTTGAATTTATCCAATTCTGAGAGGAGACAGTTGAAGTCTCGCCAATAGTACAATTTTGCTTTTGATTTCTTCTTGGAACTCACTTAACTTCTTTAAGAATTTGGATATTATACCACTTGGCACATAGATGTTTAATATTGATATTGCTTTATTGCTTATGGAATGTTTTAGCAAGATGTAATTTCTTATCTCTTTTAATTAGGTCTATTTTGCTTTTACTGTGTCCAAGATCAGAGTTTTTACCCCTGCTTTTTTTTTTTTTTTTAAATTTCAGTTGAAACAAAATAGATTCTGGTCTAGCCCCCTATCTTTATTCAATGTGTCTCTCTCTGCTTCAAATATGTTTCCTGTAAACAACATATTGGAGGATTCTTGTTTTTGATCCACTCTGTTAACAATTGCATTTCGTGGGAGAATCTGCCCCATTCACATTAACAATTATGATTACAAGTTGTGTATTTCCCTTCATGCTATTTTTCATCCTGATTATCCTGTGTCTTTTTTCATTCTTTCTCTTCTTACCTGTGTTTTGCTTCTATCTACCACTTCCCTTATCTGCTATCCCTTCTGTCAGTTCTTTACTTTATTTTTTCTTTTCACTTAATTCTTTATTTTACTTTTTTACTTAATCCTTTTTATTTCTCTCTCCTCCTACTTTCCTATCATATAATATAGATTTCTATATTCAACTGATTGTGAATATTATCCTTTCTTTGAGGCAATACTGCTGAGATTAAAATTCAAACAAAGCCTGTCATCTACTCTCCCATGTTCTCCTTCACTATAATAAATCTTTTGTATCTCTTCATAAGAAATAATTTACCCCATACTACTTCTCTCTTCCTTCTGCACCCTGTGCATATCTCTTTCTCAACCCTTAATTAAACCCTTAATTATCAAATTCACCCTGTCTGTATATATTCCTTCTAGCTATAGTATTAGTGATACAATTTTTAAGACTTTTAAATATGATCTTTTTTTTATCAATGTAAGCTATTTAGCTTTATTAAATCCCTTGTTTTCTTTTCTTTCTTTCTTTTTTTTTTTAACCTGTTTCTATTTCCCTTGCATCTTCTTATTGGGGATCATAATTTATGGTTTAATTCTGGTCCTCTCCTCATGAAAGCTTAAAATCCTTCTATGTTATTGAATGGCCTTTTTTTTTTTTTTTTTTCCTTTAAGATATTATGCTTAATTTCACTAGATAGGTGATTCTTGGTTGTAGTCCTAGCTCCTTTGCTTTCCAGAATATCATATTCTCTATCCTCTGATTCTTTCATGTTGCAGCTGCTAAGTCCCATGTAATCCTTATTATGACTCCCTGGTTTTTGAATTTTTTCTTTCTGGCGACTTGCATTAGTTTTTCCTTAACCTGGTAATTCTGTACTTAGGCAATAATGTTCTTTGGAGTTTTTATTTTTGAATTTCTTTCTTGATCAAAGTGATCAATTTAAGCTTCAAAAGTCAAGTCCAAGTAAAATTTATTTATCCTGGAAAAAAATACTGTAGTCTTTGGAACAGATGGAAATGAGTGAATTCATTCCTGCTATTATTGATTCATTCCTAAGTACCCATTAAGCAACAAGAACTTTTGATGAATTATGTAATATAAACTTTTTTGAAAATAAGTATATTTCCTATATTATTCTAAAATTTCTTACAGGTAAAAGTAAATAGAAAATGACAAATTGTTTTTTTTTTTTTTTTTTTTTTTTTGCTATATACTACTAATATTCTAAAGTTTTAGAATTTCTGTTGTTTTTTTTTTTAACTTTTATTTGTTCTTAAGTATTAGTGTGGTCATGTATTGGATTTCTGAATTGTTAGACTGAAACAAAAGCTTTTTAAAAGTTGCTATAGAAACCAAGTAAAGCAATGTTGATTTTTAAAATTTTCATTAATTTTTCTTATATTGATATCATAGTAATTTTCAAATTAATCAACCACCATACACAGTGACTCTTTACTTATAACCAAGGGGGCAGAAACAGTTAAGGAAAACCAACTGAATCACATCTGATAACATATAACATCCATGGTTTCCCACCTCTCTCATGAAAGGAAAATGAACTAGTAATGGATATTATAATTGCATAACATCTGGCTTCATTTGGCTCTTCTTTTTGTTTACATTATTGTTGTCATCATGTATTATTTTTTTTCCCTTTGGTTGCATTTCTTTTATCTTATGCCAGTTTACATAAGTTTTTACATGTTTCTCTGAATTTTTTACATTCAGTATATATTCAGGAGCAATAAAATTCTATTACATTCATACACTATATTTTGTTTAGTTATTCCACATTTTATGGAATGTTTCACCTTGTTCCAGTTCTTTGATGCCACAAAAAAGCTGCTATTAATATTTTGGTGCATATAAGACCTTTATTTCTGTCTTTGATCCTCTTGGCAATGCCCGAAAGTGGTTCTCTTGAGTCAAAGGGTATGAAAACTTCATGACTTTTGTATAATAATTACAAATTATTTTCCAGAATGATTGGATCAAATCACAGTGTATTATACCCCTCTGTATATGGACTACTCAGAACACTTTGAACCAAGGACACCATCACATAAGATAAAAAGGAATGAATGATTTGGAATCTGTGTCCACTGAAGTATAATGTATCTCAAAATGTCTCCTACTTTCTTAAAATCATCTCAATTATCTATGCTTGGTAGAACAAACAAGAAAGTTTTAGTTTGTTTATTTGTTTTCCCAAATATACTTTAGCTAAGGTCTAATACTCTGGAACCTTTTGTAAGCCTTAGTCCAAGATATGCTTAAAGCTTACTGTAAATATAGGAGTTCAGAATTCATCATTTACACCATCAACAATTATTTATATGACACTTAGAGAATAAGCATTAGAAAACAATTTACGAGGTAAGTAGACTTGATATCAATAAATAGCAAGGTCCTTGGGAATTCATTTATTCAAGTAAACATCAGATACATAATAATGTGTGCAGGTTATGTGAAAAATGAAAAGATTGGTCCATTTTGAATAACATTAAACAAGAGACAGTTTATGTTAGGATACATTCTGAGGATTATTATGTCATTAAGATACTGATATAATATTTTAATTTCAGATAAAATATTTGGCACTACTTTGTATATAACATTCATTACACAATCTTTTGAAATTAAATTTTTTGATTAATTTTAATATTTTTGTTTCATAATCTCATGATTCAGAATTACACATGTGTTGAATAGTCATTGATATCTTTTAATTAAATAAATTTTCATTTTTCTTTGTGTTTTGCTTTAAGAGGCTATATCTTCTAATTAAATAAGTTTTCATTTTTCTTTGTGTTTAGCTGTAAGAGGCTAGTGATTATTTAATGATTGCTGGTATTTGGCAGTGAAAATGAGATAAAGCAAGCTCTTTGAAGGCAAAGACTGCATCTGGTATCTAGTTATAAAGTTCTAGGAACATGATGGGCATTCCATGAACACTGCCTAATAAATTGAATTCAGCCAATTAAAAGTTTTCATTTTTTGTAAACCCAATTATGGAGACTGTATGGTGTAATGGAAGGTGTGCTACATTTGGAGTCAGAGGCCCAGCATTTGCATCCCAGTTATTCTACTACCTGTGAATCTTAGATTTTCAGATATTTGATTTCTTTATATTTAAATGAAGGGGTTAAACTTTGACTTCTTTTATCCCTTATGACTCCAAATATCTGATTTCATGAGGCTGTCTGCATTCAGTCACAAAATTGTCAAATGGAATGTTGTTAATACAAATGTAAAAGGATCAAATATTGGTATTTCACATGACAGAGGAAATCAGCTATCTTTCAAGAAACAGTATAGTATAGTGAGCAGAATCCTAGGCCTGGATTTAACTTCTGAGTTTGCCTTTTGGTAGTTATGGCATTCTAAATGTTTTACTTAACCTCTCTCAAGATCAATTCCTTCATCTATAAAATGGGAGTAATGATATTTAACGATAATATAAGATCATTTTTAAAACTCTAAGAAAAATGTCAGGAGAATATGAACTATATTTCTTCACACATCAGTGAAAAGCAGAAGGGCAAACAAGCCTGTGAAAAGCTTGGCATGAGAACCGATTAAGTTAAATCATTAAGAAGGCAGTAATATATGAAACTAAAAGGAGAACACATAGCATGGACTCCCAGACATTCACCTACCCATCCATGTTCTGAATGCAGGCTAACATTCAAGAGTATTTGGCTAATATGGTAAAAAGGAGCTTCAGGTAATGTGAATAATGTCCCTAACCAGTCATGTATTCAAGCACTTAGGATGGGAAACAATTTAAGAGAAACTGATGTGACTTTGATTTGAGGGTCTTGGAGACATGTGACAAAAGTGGAAAATATATTGTTTGGGAGCTAGTGGGGGAAAGAAAAATTAAAATTATAAGGCAGGGGTATATTGATAAATGTTTAATAGCCAACTTCCTGAGAATGGGGTTAAAATTAAATTCAATATTTATATATTTTTTCTATTATTTTTAGTTTAGACAATCAACAAAACAATAAATTAAGCTCTGATTTGTGGCATTTTTCTTTTTCTGGGGTATAAATGCTACACTGGAAATTTAATAATCAGCTCTTGCCAGGAGACATGCTAGCTCCAGCTTATCCCTCTATAAGTCATTCTGTCTTAAAGCATTGATTGGAAAAGAGACATAAACTGTGAATGAGAAAGGAAGGAAATGTTTCTGATACTTATCAAACATTTGTGTATAGACACAGGTCAGTGACATCACAAAGAAAAGACTTTAGAATAGAAGCTCTCTGGTCTGCAAGTTGTTGTTGACAGGCCTCAATTAGGCAAACAAGCTTCTGTCTCTGGCTGATACTTCCTCTTGTTTGCTCTTCTGCATATGTGACTGCACAGAGATCTATAAATGGTCTTGTCTGGACTTAGAGATCACCTAAGGAGTTTGACTTGCCTGGAGGTTCTGGGTCTATTGGAAGGAGCTAATTGGTGCCTTTTTTTTTTTTTTTAAGCTTCAGACTACCATTGACAAGGGGAGACCATGTTCTGTTCTCACCAGACAATAACCATGGACTTTGAAGGCACTCACTGTAGAAATAAAGTGAAATGTAGCAATGTCTACTTAGTAATTTCTGTAATTATTTTATGTCCTGATATGATTTAAATAGCAGTCTCCCAAGAATGCATGACATTGTAAAAATTGTTATTGAATTCTGTTTTAAATGTGTTAATACACAATTTTGAATATTTTCTTTTTAGTCTTTTTTTTTTAACCTAATTTTTATTATACATTAAGTATTTTAATCCTCTTTTTTTGGAGATATTCTAGATATTTTCCAGTAGATGGAATCAAATTGTTCCTGGAACACCAGAGTTGGCATATAACAAACTGAATACTAAAGAGATCAAACTCCCAGTACTAAATATGAGTAGAGCAGAGGGGCACTTCATTGAGTTATTGAGAAGGTACAGTGCCCCAGCTCCCTAAATTCATCAATAGTTGTAAATATTAACTATAACTAGATTTTTTCCAACTGACCGGATTTTTCAACTGACAACAGGTTGAACTTTAGAGACTAAAAGGAAATGTCAAAATGAATTTATTAATCTATTCATTACAAAACATTGATTAAATGATTATGATTAGATACTGCAACAGAAGAAAGGTATTATCTCAATATCTTATTTTATAAGTACATTTTTACCCCATTTCTTCATATCCTTTTATATTTATAATATAATATAGTTCTTTAAGATTTGCAAAGTACTTTACAAATATTTCACTCTAACTTCAAAACAACCTATTTTATAGATTTTATAGATGATGAAACAGAGGTAGAAAGCAGATATATGAAGTGTCCAAAGTCACAAAAAATCTTCAACATAATGAGTAAAATTATAAATTCTGATTTGTTTACTTTGGAAAGCAACTCAAATATTTATTTCTCATTATGTAATTTACTTGGCAAATCTTTTTAGTACATGCCCGCCATCTCCCTACAGAAAGCCAACCCCCAACCCACAAATTAGAGCTCAGATTTGTTTTTTTATTATAGCTTTTATTATGCATGGATAATTTTTCAACATTAACTTTTGCAAAACCTTCTTTTCCCCTTCTTCCCCCCCCCCCCCAGATGGCAGGTAGTCCAATACATGTTAAATATGTTAAACATATGTTAAATACAATACATGTATACATATTTATATAGTTATTTTGCTGCACAAGAAAAATGGGATTTAGAAAAAAGGTAAAAATAACCTGAGAAGGAAAACAAAAATGCAAGCAGACAATAACAGAAAGAGTGGAAATGCTATGTTGTGGTCCGTGCTCATTTCCCATAGTTCTTTTGCTGGGTATAGCTGGTTCTCTTCATTACTGAACAATTGGAACTGATTTGGATCATCTCATTGTTGAAGAGAGCCATGACCATCAGAATTGATTATCACATAATATTGCTGTTGAAGTGTATAATGATCTCCTGGTTCTGCTCATTTCACTCAGCATCACTTCATGTAAGTCTCTCCAGGCCTTTCTGTATTCATCCTGCTGGTCATTTCTTACAGAACAATAATATTCCATAACATTCCTATACTACAATTTACCTATCCATTCTTTAGTTGATAGACATCCACTCAATTTCCAGTTTCTAGCCACTACAAAAAGGGCTGCCACAAACACTTTTGCACATGTTGGTCCCTTACCCTTCTTTAAGCTCTCTTTGGGATATAAGCCCAGTAGTAACACTGCTGGATCAAAGGGTATGCACAGTTTGTTAACTTTGAGCATAGTTCCAAATTAGAGCTCAGATTTGGAGGGAGGATTTATTGAAACTTCTAATTTAGAGTGTTAGTAAAACAATCTTGAATGTTGCCCTTTATTTAAAATAAGAGTGGATACATGAGACCTTGCTATCTATCTATGTAATGTCCATTCAGTTTCATCTATACCTGCTTTCTTAGCAATCTGACTTTACTGATTCTCATGCCAAGTGTTTTGCAGGTTTATTTATCTCTTTATTGCTTTTAAGTGAAATATAAAGCAACCCCCTTTGAAACTCTATTGAAACCTATAAATGCCTTCTCAAAACAATGTTTTTAAATGGATAAAATAAAATGCATTGGATTACAAAAGAAACCAATTATATTGAAATACAATTATCAAAATATATATTTGTAAAAAATTTTGAGACCTAGAAAAGAATCCCTGTATTAAATAATAATAATAATAAAAACAATAATAATAATAATAATAATAATAATAATAATAATAATGTCTCTGTCCCAAGCAAACATGTTGAAAAATAAGCAAAAATCTACATATTTTCCCATTGCTATTTGAAGAAACTGAAATGAATCTTCTTGTCAGTGAAGTTGAGTAGCAAAGCGATACCAAAAGCTAGAAAGGATATTGGCTTTCTCTAATCCATTTGTGGTAAGTTTCTATGATAAACTTCTCAAGTGCTTATATACTATGGTAGTACAAATACTTTGATCTTATGACCTTAGAGATAATTGCATTAGTGTGCAAATAGGTTATCATTATTAAACCTTTTCCAACAGTATTTTCAAATGCCTTAGCAATAACTTCTTATTTATAAACTACTATAAAAGTAGTTTCAAACAATCATTGCAATAGAGAAAATTGAGATATATAGGTTATGGAGCTTGTTAAAGTCAAAAAGTTAAATAAAGGATGCATAGTTATAGATGGTTTTATATTTATTACTTGATTAACCTATATGCTCTCCAAAGGTTGTTTTATATAATTGTAACACTGTTTTATCAGAATATAGTATGCATAATGGGAAGGGTCATAGATTTAAAGTTTGGCTCTTTCATTAGCTAGCAAGTTAGTATATTTTACTTCCCTTGAGACTCATTTTTTTCATCTGCTCAACTGGATGAGGAAAATAAGTTAAAATGAGATTAGATGATCTTTAAGGTCTTGCCAGCTCTCTAAATTCTATGAATCTTGCCAGGATGTCATTTTATGTATGTCCAAAAGTCCTTTTTTTTTTTGTTTGTTTTAAATTATATTAAAGCATTTTGAAATTCATTAGAACTATTTTTAAAACCCACAATCATTATGAAATTTTAAAAGTAAATACTTTGAGAAGGAAAACAATGACAACTAGAAAAAATAAGTCATACATCTAAAAAAACATTCTGACAACACATTTAAATTGTTCAACATTTAATCCTTTAAAAATGCACAAAATGTATTTCTATCAAACAAAAGGGAACTAAAAACATTTAAAAATCTATGGTATATTAGAATATCTTAAGAAACTCTCCCTTTTAATCTTCTCTATGATAGTTATATTTTGAACTCTAAAAGGATCAATCAAGAGCAGAAGTTATTCTGGGTGATATTATTCTTCCATGAACTTTTCAACACAGTGCTTACCAAAGTTTCCACTCAGTAAATATTTGTTGATTAACAGATTGATCAGCTAAATACTTAATAATAGTATTATCAGATGTTTACCAGTTTTTAATGTTATTCAGGACCCTCTCACTTTTTAAATTTATCAAAACAGTCCTACAACAAATAATTCCATATTTAAATAAAATGACAATGTCAAATAAGTTTTAGCGTTTCCCACTGAATTATAGGATTATGAAAATAGGATTATGAAATACAATAATTTTGTATAAGGAAAAAGAAAATAAAGTTCTACTCTTCTTTTCTCCACCCGCCCCAGCTTCTATATGAAGTGTTGCCACTTTGAGTATAGTGTTTTGTGATGAAGAGTAATTTTTCTTTTGCCAAGTTCAAATTGCTTTGAACTAAATATCAGAATCCTATGAAATAAAATCATGTGATAATCATGTCACATGTCCCTAGAAATTAGATGTTTCTGAGGGATATATAATTTAGTCTTAATGCAGTTCTTGATATTCTTAACCAGACACAGACAATTCATTAGTATTTAAATTTATGCTAATTTCATCAAGGTGTGAAAAGATCTTTTTCTTGCATATACATGAAAGAACCATATTACTATTCAACTATCCACCCCCCCTCCTTTTTTTTTTTTAATCCCAAGAGAAGCTTCCTCTTTATTAACAAAGAGGAAAAAAATAATTATAAAAAACATTGTTTTGGAAAAAATAAGAAATAGTAATTGTTCTATGACTAAAACACACTGAAGTCAGTACAATAAAACACACAACTGGGAAGTCATAAGAACCTTTTCTTTCATGTCTGTCAGAATAAGGAACTTCATCTTTTAATTATTCAATAAAATATTATATGGGTCTATTGTACTGCTCAAAGTTACATGTATGATTTTTGGCTGTCTGATTGGAATAATTTCAACTTTTTTTCAGGTGAGATGATGATGTATTAACATTTTTCCAAGAACAATAGACTAAGAGGTTCACATTTCCTGTCTGCCTCTCAATTTCTTCATCTGTGAAATGAGTAGGATGGTTTAGATGGTATCTAAGGCTCCTTCCAGCTCCACCAATATATTCCACAAAATTATAGGATTTAGATCAGGAAAATTCTGTAGGATTATTAACTAGTCTCATCTTCTCATTTTATAGATAAAGAGATTGAGGCTCACAGAGAAATGATTTCCTTAAGGTCAAGAAGGTGAAGAATAGATAAACAGGACACCTTCAAACTTCCTTTAAGTTTTAAGCCCATAATCAATGTCCTTTCCACTACAACCATTGCCTTTCACACAAAACTCCAAGAATTCATTTAAAATACATGCAAATTAATCATAACTCATATTCATAATAATAACTTATAACATTAAATAACTTTTTTGACACTTTGGTGGTAGCAGGCATATAGCCATAAAATTCTACAACTTTAGAGAGATGAAATAATTGTCTTAGAAATGGAATATGCAAAAATCCTCTGTTAATTGGAGATAGTAGTAGAGTCATTAGCAGTGCCTGAATAATATATGAAAGGTAATCAATTGTCAAGGTAAAATTCATTCCCTTGAAACTTTTATTCTGAACCTCCCATTCTCCCAAGAAAGGGGAGGAGCAATATTTCTGAAGACTTCTTAAATGGATCAACAAAGCCCATAATAAAGGCCTTGTCTAACATGCCTGTCATGATACAGTTTAATAGTGTTATAAGGCTACATGGTGTGTACTTGTCATGATGGTAGATTGTGCAGGTCTGTATAGATTTACTGTCATTCTTTAGGCTTTTCATACATGACAGAGGTTGTCTGAAACACAGCAGGAACACGAAGCTTGCAGGGGTTAAGTGTTACTTGCCTCCTGGCTTGCTACATAGTCCTCTCTGCACACATACCGAGATGAGGTGCGGGGCACATCCGTCACAGGGCTGATGACATGATGGATTACTCATGTCATTGTCAGTACAGTCAGAATCACTCTACCACTGATAAGGCAGGCCCATTTCCTCACTCCTAGTGAATGAAGCTATTTTTCTACCTAATTTTAAAGGTCTAGCTCTTACAAGTGTCCCCCAAGTCAAGACTCAGAAAGATTAGTCTTATTTTAACAGGACATCTGAACACCAAAAAGGGCAGTGATAGCTATGCTTTCCAAAATGAACTTAAACAGTATGTAATATAAATATGCTAAGGACTGTACGTTTCTTCCTTGTTCATTTTGAAGGAAAACACAAACTTGGAAAAAGTTGTTGTTTTAAAAGTGAAATTATAGATTTTAAATTATAACATTTATAGAAGAGTTGCGACCAATAGGACACAGAGTTGACATATGGATTTCTATGAGGTTCCAAATTTTGCTATTGTATTTACCTGTACTCTCCTCTGTGACCAAAGAAATACTTTAAGCTTACTTTGGCAAAACTAATTAACTCTAGTAGATGATTAGGTTTCAAAACCTTGAAAACTTTGAATGATCTGTGAAACTTTCTGAAATACTGAAGAATTAGCCTTTTTTTTTTTTTTTCTGATTATTGGGATAAATGTGAAGATTTTGCTAGACTTTGTATATCAGAAAGAGAACTTTTATTGATGCACTGCATCAGCACGAGTCTTAGTTGGTCAAATGCTACACCACAGCTGAGAATTACATAAGAATGAAATAGAAATATCACACCCCAAGGTTTGGTTTAGTATATAATACAATAGAAGGGTTTTTGTTTAGGATATATCACTAAAAATACTCTTGTGAAAAAGACATTCATTTTCCGAAATTATGTGCCCCTCAGAGTAAGACTCAATCTTGAATGAATTTTTACAAATACTTGAGAAGAACTTCAAATAATTTTGAAAATGAGCAAAGGGTTTATGTAGTCTAGGTTTACTAGGCTGACCCAGATAGTCCCATTAAACTCATCATAGTTTACTGATCACCCCCATCAATTAACAAAAAAAAAAAAAAAAAAATCCTTCCTACTGATGTTTCTAACCAGCTTTGTTTTGAAGTTTTAATCAGGTCTAAATGGAAAGTTATTGAGGAGAACTGTGTGGTCTGAATTTTAATCCCAGAACCCACCAGCTTCTTCTTTATTGCATGTGGTGTGGCCTTGAATTGCAGAATGTTTTAAACATACATAATGAGCTCAATGTCAAACTGTTGGGCCTTTTGTCTTTAACAATAAGCACTTAGCTCAACTAAATGAATAGAAATTGCTTTAGTGAATTACAAAAGCCAAGGTCTTTTCAATGCACTAACACTGACATTAATTAATTTAGACATTGTCTTATTTTTGCAAATACAAAGAATTAAAATTCAATTTTAAAAATAAAACAAGTATAACATGATTCCAAAACTCAATTTTCTATGAATGCCCACAAAAGAATGCATTAGCCCAACAATGAATATTTTTAAAAATCATACTTTCAGCCTTGTTGACTATTTAAATCTCTCCATTTGTTAATTGAACTAAAATAATGGCAGCAGCATTCATTTCTCTCATTTGAAATGAGTATAGGCCTCCTAGTTATAATGGACCTACTGCTCCGCCATGTCTTTTAAACTGCACTTGTAATAGGGAAAAGTTTTTCTGATGTTCAGAAACAAGTGAACTGATTCCTTTCCTTCAAAACTCAGAATGGTATTCAAAAATGTACAGTGAGTGGCAATTCTTCCTTTAGAAATCCCTTCAAACTAGTACTAGAGTTGCTGCCAGAGATCTGAATGCTTTCCCCTAAATCTCTGTAATCCAATAAGCTTTTGTGTTTAGCAGCTTGTTTTGAAACTTGTATAGCACCCCAGCCTGTGTCTCCGTATGTTCGTTTGCAGGCAGGTGAGCGCCCGAGGGCCTGATTATTATTCCAGCCAAGAGGCCTTCCCAGCCCCGACCAGAATGTAATTTGTAATTAACTGTCATTTACTTCTGTCTGCATTGACTTGTTGTTCAAAAGACAATGTATCTGTGCTGGTCACTAGTTTCCCTTTGTTGTGGAGAGAATGTCTCTCAGATCTAGTTGTTTTCATAATGTTTAGAAACCTAGGGACTTACTCTCTTGAAACCCAAATGAGAATGGGACTTCACTGAAATAAATCCAGCACAAATAATTCGTTATGCTGGAGAACATAAAACATTCCATTTGATGAAATGGAATAAAGTGTGGTATAGGAAAAACAACATAAAATTTAAACCAGATAATTTGAAGGTTGGGATTGAAGAGCTTATCTTTAAGAATGTAGCCTTTAAAACGGGAAAGGTTCAAGGGCTTGGCCACTTTAATTTATGCTATTTCTTCAATTTAATTATTTGCTTATCACACTTCTCATTTGGAGAAGAACCAATAGTATGCACAAATCCAACTTAAAACAGAGATGGTTATTTAAGATTTCTGGGCTTTTAGAAATCAACAAAATCTAAAATACTGAAAAGCTTATAACAACAAAAAAAAAGTTGTTAGAAGAAAATCATTAAAGAAATCTTTTTCATTGAAAATTTGTTTGTTTGTTTGTTTTTCCAATGTCCTGTATTTTAGTCTATGACAGTCTCAGGCAATATAATTATTTTATTTTCAAATTTTAAAAATTGCATATTTGTGTTGTGTTTTTTTTTTTGTGTGTGTATGCGTGTGTGTGTGTGTGTATGTGTGTTATATAGTGAACAGGCAAGTTTGGTGATTTTAAATTTTCTTTATTCTTTCTTCTTTAAAAATATTATAGTTGCAACTTTTCTTTGCTGAGTGGTTTCCTTATAATACATCTCCACTAATGGAAAGCAGAGGATAATAGTGCAAGGGTGTCATTGTGTATTTGTGAATGGAACCTTCACCTCAAATCGTTTCTTCTCCTATGCAGGCAGGCTCTTGACCTAATCTGGATTTTCCATTATTACACTGCCAAAATGGATAGGCATAATTACTTGTTTATCTTGGAAAGTATAGAGCAATCCAGATTTAGTGTTAATAGCCCCCATAACATTATTTTCAAATGCTTCAAATTAAATATATGTAAATATAAGTATCCCCAAAAGATCTGATTTTACTTCCTTACTCCCTCTCTTTCCTTCCTTCCTTCCTTCCTTCCTTCCTTCCTTCCTTCCTTCCTTCCTTCCTTCCTTCCTTCCTTCCTTCTGTCTTTCTGTGTCCCTTCTCTTCCCTTTCTTCCTTCTTTTCCTTCCCCTTCCCTTCCCTTTCTTCCTTCTTTTCCTTCCCCTTCCCTTCCCCTTTCCTTTCCCCCTTCCCTCTTCCCTTCCCTCTTCCCTTCCCTTCCTTTCCCTTTCTCCTGTTTTTCTTATTATGGAGTACTTTGCTCTTTCCAGTAGAATAAGAGATGGAAATTCCCATGTGTTATCAAAAAAGACAAGAAACAGCAGGCTTTAGCACCTAGCTGGGCAGGATTGCTACATGCCACTCTAAGTGCGATTAAGCTTCCTTTTAGTGCAACAGTGACATCACTGATGGCTCAAAGCTGCAGCTACTCAGGAGCATTAGAATGCATTTCATGCTTGGCTTACTCAAAACTGCAGAGCTAAAATTTACACCTTATTTGATGTTCTTCTCCCTGCTGTTAATTGGTAAAGGGATCTCTGACCCTTTTGATCTCTGCTACAATCCTCTAAATGCCCAGGTCTGCTAAACTGTTCAGCAGGAGAGGCTCAGCAGTTGCCCAGTAATGTGAATTCTTTTTTTTTTTTTTTTTTTTTTTTTGGCTTTCTCGCCTTTGGTTTACATCCAAGTAGCACAGAAATAAGAGATGACAGTTGTTATAGATATGCCGGTTTAATTACTTGTCAGCTTAGAGCTGATATCGCGGCCAGCCAACGTGGAAGCTTAACTTTCTTCTAGTAGCTTAAAGCATGACCAACTGCTAGTGCTTTCGTATTTAGCCATAAAATTCTGTATACATTTAAGATAATATATGTGTGCATATGTATATACATATATAAAGGAGAGAGAGGGGGAGAGAGAGAGAGAGAGAGAGAGAGAGAGAGAGAGAGAGAGAGAGAGAGAGAGAGAGAGAGACCTTTTTTTTCATTTAGTGGAAAAAAGTAATCAGTTTCTAGAGCTTAGTTTCCTATAGCTGTTGAGTCTTGTAAAATTATTTGACCATAATGACATGTATGTGGAGATTTAGTTGGTTTTAATTCCAATATACAATTTCACAGAGAATGGCTAATGTGTTCTTCGTGTTTGTTATGTCTGTGGAATTATACAAACAATGTTAAAAAAAAAAAAAAAAAAAAAAAAAAAAAACTGTTCTATTGCTAACTCCAGCCCCTCCTAGGTTGGGAGAACATGTGCAATATGGCTGTGCATGCATTTTGTCTTGCATTATTGTCTTGCATGAATACAGTACCAATTTCTTGCACTTAATTTCAACCCTTCGATTTAATGTTAAATTAATTACTTTGCAAGCTCAGTGTTTTAAACCCCACTAAATGGAACTAAATCCTCTGCTTACTGAAAAAGTCTAGTGCCCTTCATCTCCCAATAGGAAGGTGCCTAGCTGGTGGGGGGCTAACCATTGGTGTCTTCCGTTTAGACAGCACCATCTCCCCCCTCCAAACACTGTCAGAGGTTTTCAGTGTTTATCCCTGGCTTTGTTATCCACCAAGATACATAGTTTCTATTGAAGGAAAACAGATTATTGGTTACTATAGTTTCCCTATTGCTCAATTCAGGGCTGTGAAAAGCTCAGCACAATAGGTTGAAAAGTCCTCCAGTTAGGACAAATAAATCCACGTTGTGAAGAATGAGAGAGAAGATACCTGTTCTCTAGTCTTTGATGTATTCTTTAGTTTGCAAGATAGAGGGAGAATTAGGGGAGGGTTAATTGTTCAGCACTTAAAACACAGTCTTTCTGGTTTACTGTAGAATTGAAGTGAAGCACTTGAAGGCCTCCAGCTAAGGTTGTCTATAATTATTTTTATGGGACTGGTAGAGCACATTTATGTGTTTGAGGGACAATGCTGGGGATTTGCCTTCCTATTCCTCTAGAATTTAGATTGCAATTTTCTGTTTTACACACAGACATGCGCCACCTTTTTGATGTTCTGCAAAAGACATGTGCTGGTCTCTTATCCTCTGATAAAATTGCTCCACCCAGAATTTTGAGGTGAAGATATGGAAAATTTACATTAAAGATGGGCGAAATGTCATCTTTCACAAGGGAACATCAAGAGCCAACCTTCTGAGCATGTTGGCACAACTAATGTATTCTGGAAGGCCAATGTGCAAATGTTAAGAGGGAAAGCATGGTACAGTGTAGATTAATGCAGTGGCTTTGTGTCTCTGGAAGCTGTGTTCACATTCAATCCAGTCCGACTAGGAAAAAAGTTAATTTGATTTGATAACCGAAAAGGTCACACATTTTGTTCAGCTCTTTGCATGGTTTCTTCTTAACTAGATTGCTCCAGTTCAACTGCATCTTAGTTCTGAGAGTTTATCCTTTGCAATAGTCCATGTTGCATCCTGCCAAGAGACAAGTTATAGGGCCACATTTCTCCTTGTACCACACACAATCCCCAAGCAGAACAGAAACTGGAGTCAAATTGTTCTGGGATGATTTGGGTCAATTTGCTCACTGTTATCTGAGTCTTTGAATGAACTCTTGTGGAATGCCTTTATTGGAAACAAAACAGTCCTCCTCATAGTTAACCCATTTCAAATGGCAAAATATAGCTAAACTAAAAATTACATTAAAGGTTAAATGTTACCAGTCCCTACTAAAAGGACAACCTTGTTCCCCTGACTGTTATTTGACATTGCTGAAGGTTTTGTCTTGATTACTTTCAATAAAATTCAAAGTAAGGATGACTGTCTTGGCTCACTAAGCAACAAGGTTTTATCACTAATTACAATCCTTTATTACCAGTAGTTTAATAGGTTTATGATAGGTCATAAAACAATTCAGCATGGGAGTACATAAAAGGAATAGGTTATACAGCTGTGACATCTTAATATCTATTCATTGTAATCATTTTATGATCTTTGATGGTAGTATTTTTTATTAAAATATGTATGTATGCCTTTACATGGACTATATAGCTACCCAAACTAGGAGGTGGAGGGAAAACCACATAAATATATAGTAAAATACTTAATGAGGCATTTTGAAAACTTCTATTGTCAAAAGCATGTAGACTGTATCACATGTGTGGAGTCTCATTATGGGTAATTATAATAAAATTATAAGTGCTATAATAATTCTAACCTTGAAGGCACAATAAAGGATAGTTATATTTGTCTTCGTAGCCCACACATCTGAGGCATTTTCTTCATTAATTATATTTCATGTAAGAATAATTATGTTGTGTAAGACTGAAATTCCAAAGCCCTTCCTAGTTATGTTAACGCTATCCTTTCTCTTGTCCATAGATATAATTATATTACAGCCTAAAGTTATGTTTGGATTTAGGTGCAAAGTACAACTTACATGACTTGGGAGAGGGTGTTTATTACTGTTCTTGTTAATTTTATTTTGTAACCCAATTAGTAGAGTAAATAAATTGGGAAAACAACAGTCTGTCAACTATCTCAAAAAAAAAAAAGGAGGGGAGGGGGTGAACTATTCGAAACTAAAACACTAGTGTGCTGTCTCTCTTCTTTCTCAGCCAGTTATTGTTTGTTTAGAATGTTTAGGATAAGGCAGCCTGTGAATTTGGGTAGGTGTGAACCACTGAGAAGCAGTCATGAGGCTTGTCCTCTAACCTTTCTTGAATATAGTAGAACAAGAACTTCTTGTTGTCCTGATTGCACAGGGCACCAAATGGTTAGGAAAGAAATTCAGACTTATATTCCTACTGCTCTGTATAGATCTGTATAGAGATCTGTATAGATATGAATTAAATCTTCCTCTAATAGGGAGAATTCTTATCATCATAAGAAGGGGGAAAAGGATGGGGTTTTATTTCAATTGTTATTATAGAGAAGAGAGGCTCATTTTAGTAACAAAGTTCTATTAAGATGCTCTTTGTAAGAGTACAGGACTCAGGCAAACATTTGACAGCCAACATTTGGGAAAATTGTCATTGACAATAGTTCCAAAGTATTCTGTTCTTGGGGCATATGAGTAATTTGTCAGTTCTAGAAAGTAAAAAAGCATGGAAATTTTATGACCACTGAATCCCGAAAGAAGGTTGTAATAACAATTATTTGTTAGAAGTCAGATTGAGGAATTGAGATCAACTCAATGTCATATGACTTTCTAGGGATTTTCTCAAGGAATTCCCAATCAGGATCCAAGTATCTCATGCGTAACTGAACCCAAGAGAAGGTAAATAAGACTGTGTGAATTCAATACCAAGATAATACCTCAGTACCTGAATGGTGATCCCTTCTAATCCTCTTGAATAGATGAAGAAGTGGGGATCATGAGAGCTGGGGAACCTTCATCTGTTAATGGCAGAGGGAAATATAAGCAGGGAAATGGTGAAAGGGAGCAATATTTATTCAATTGTTCAATGACAGTAAAATAGTACTTCCAAATCAGGATTCCAGAGTATATTCAGATGTCACTGATATGTCATTCTGCCTATCCATCCAAAGACTCATGACAGAAACTATTATTCCATAGAAAAAAAACTACAATGTATTGAAGGATGATTTGTATGAAAGTTTCATGTATCACCAAAGAGTGAAATTATTTCAACTTTTTTTTTTTTTTTTTTGGCTAAAGAGGGAATTTATTCCTAATTCATTATCAGGGTTTATAATTTACATAATAAGCTTGGAGGGTCATAATGTATTCCATAATTAGTGGATTTTAAAAATTTTATAATGTAGTCAATTTGGGGAAATCGGGTTTGAATAAAATCTATGTTGTTTTTTTTTTTTGTCTTTTAATATGTTATTCTTCTTGCAGCTGCAGAGGGAGTTTTCTCATCAAGTGTTTTCTACATTAATGAAATTATAGATTAAAAAAAAACATTTAAGAGGTAGTGAAGATCAAATGGAAAAAATATACATAGATGCATACATACATACACATATCTATATGAATATGTAAGTATTGCCATTATTTATTATTAGGTAAGGTAAGGCAAAAAGTGTCTATTAAGTATCAAATTTATGTCAGGCACTAGGTCTATAGTATAAACAAAAAGTTAGTCCTTATATTCAAGGAGCTTACATTCTAATGAAGGAAGAGAAAACATAAAAGAGAGCTGAAAGACAGGTTAATGGGATATAAAGGTACCTCCATAAGAGCATAGTATTGAAGTCCAGAAACTCTGAACAATCAAAGGAATGAAGATTGGCTATTTATATCCTTTCTTGAAACAGAAACCAACCCCCCACACCCACACCACTCCCCAGAAAGAATTTACCAGTAGAAGAAGGAGACTGGCATGGCAGAAGAATATGGTAGATTGAAAAGGCTGCAAATTGGTAGATGAATGTTCCGTGTGAAGAGTTTCCAGGTTTTGATGTTAATTCTAAGGAAAGACTCCAGCTGAAAGGTAGTGTGAAGTCTGGAAAGTGAGAAGCAATAAAGAGGGAAATTCCTCTTTTGTGATTTATTCATGTCTGATTCTTGTGATCTAGTTTGGGTTTTCTTGGCAAAGACATTGTGATAGTTTGCCATTTCCTGCTTCATTTCATTTTATAAATGAGGAAACTGAGTCAAATGGAGTTTTGTGACTTGTTCAGAGTCACACATCTAGTGTCGGAAATTGGATTTCAACCCAAAAATATGGATCTTCCTGACTCCAGGCATGACAAACACTCTTTCTAGCACTGCACCACCTAACTGCTCTGTTGTCAGTATGCAAGAATTTTGTACCTTGGACAAGTATTACAAACCAGGTTCCAAATCAAATGATTGAAAGTTGGGGAATAGATTAGCATGCAGCTTGTCATATTGGGGACAGAGAATCTTGGGGTATTGATGTAAGGTCATAGGTCACGACTGAGTATGAGTAATAGGTAGGAGAATGCAACAAGAAGAATTGCTCATACCAACCTGATTTTGTATTTTAACAATTCTTGATGACAAATATTTCATTATTGCTGAAGGGGTATCAGTGTTACCAGTGCCAGGAGGAAAATAGCAATTACTCTATCCTAATTTTAATCCCGGAGGCAACTAGATGGTTCAGTTAAAAGAGTGTTTGCTGCATGTGGAGTCAGGAAGATGCACCTTCCTGAGTTCTAATCTGTCCTAGCTGTGTAATATTGGGTAAATCATTTAACTGCAATCTGTACAATGAACTAAGAGAAAAAAATGACAAACCAATATCTTTGCCAAGGAAACTCCAAAGGACAGCTGGCCATGAATGAAAAATGACTAAAAAATAATAAAACAATAGCAACAAAATTCTGCTTCTATTTGTATCTCTGTTGCATTATTAAACAAACATTAATTATCATTTTTAACGGAGGTGGGGGATTTAAGAGGCCTTCATATATAAGGTATATGAACTGGATTTTGAAGGATGCCTAATCTTTTGTTAGGTAGATATTGAGCAGGGGAATATATCCTAGGCACAAGGAAGAGAAAAAGCAAAATCAAGAATGGGAAAAAAGTTCAAGGCATTTACAGAGACTAAAAAGTGTTAGTTGGAATGTAGAATCTAATGGAATGTAATCTGCTTGAAGTCAAATACCTTGTTTGTTTTTAATCTTTGAATCTGCAACTCCTGGCAGAGTGCCTGACATATAATAGGAACTTAATGAATGCTTCTTAAATGACTTGTTGAATAAATATCTGGTAACATGAAATGAATTTGTAAGATGCAATCATCTTGAACAATAGAGAGTCTTGAAGACTAAAAGATATTTACTCTGGCCTGTAGAAAATAGAAACTTATTTCAAGGTTTGATGGCAAAGGAGTAAAATAGCTAGACTAGTATATAAAGAAAATTAATCCAAGAAATAAAATAGTATAGTATAGTATAGTATAGTATAGTATAGTATAGTATAGTATAGTATAGTATAGTAATATACATATATAGTAATAATAATAATAATATAATAGTAATAATAAAGTAATAATATAGAGTGAACAGATATATATTTTTAATTGATAATTTTATTTTGCTATAAATGGTTTACTTGACAATCCTATGTAATTTTATTTAATGCATTTAAAATCATTATTCTGAAAAGGGGTCCCATAAGCTTCTCTATACTCCCAAAAGGGTTATAATATTTTTTAAAGGCTAATTACATTTGATCTAGTTCAAGCCTCTTATTTTGTAGAAGAAAAACCAAAGGGAATAAATGACCATTCTCCAACATTCTTCTATAAGTAAGTTGAAGGACCACGACTCAAACTTATATCTTCACTTAGCCTCATGCTCTTTCCATAATCCCATGTCTCATTCCTAAACATTAAAACTTTTTTTTTATTGTAGTAAGTTTATTTATTTTTAATATACATTGTTTTATGAATCATGTTGGGAGAGAAAAATCAGAGCAAAAGGGAAAAACCATGAGAAACATTTAAAAAAAAAAAAAGAAAAGAAAAAAGAAGTGAACATCTCTTATGTTGATTTACATTCAGTCTCTTTAGTTCTTTTTCTGTCCAAAGTCTATTGGGATTGCTTTGGATCACTGAACCACTGAGAAGAACCAAGTCTTTCATAATTGGTTATCACACATTCTTGCTGTTATTATTTACAACGTATTCTTGGTTCTGCTTGCTTTGATCAGTATCACTTCATATAAATCTTTCCAGCCTTTCTATAATAAGCTTGTTCATAATTTTTTATAAAACAATAATATTCCATTTTCATCATGTACCACAACTTGTTTAGTCATTCCCCAACTGATGGGCATCCATTCCTTTTCCAATTTTTTACTACTACAAAAAGAGCAAATACAAATATTTTTTGCATATGTGGGTCCTTTTCCCTCCTTTATGATTTCTTTGGAATATAGATCCACTAAAGGCACTGCTGGGACAAAGGGTTTGCAAAGTTTTATAGCCTTTGGGCATAGTTCCAGATTTCTCTCAGGAATGGTTGGATCATCTCACAACTCCACCAGTGCTGCATTAGTGTCCCAGTTTTCCCACATCCCCTCTAACATTTATCATTGTCTTTTCTTATCATCTAAGCCAAAGGTATGAGATGTTATCTCAGAGTTGTTTTAATTTGCATTTCTCTAATCAATAGTGACTTAGAGCATTTTTTAATATAACTATAGATGGCTTTAATTTTGTCATCTAAAATTTATCTGTTCATTTTCTTTGACCATTTATCAGTTGGGGGATGACTTGCATTCTTATAAATTTGACACAGTTCTTTATATATTTTAGAAATGAGACCTTTATCAGAAATACTAGCTGTAAAGATTTTTTCCCACCTTTGTACTTCTCTTTTAATCTTGTTTTTCTTGGTTTTGTTTGTGCAAAAACTTTTAAATTTAATGCAATCAAAGTTGTCCATTTTGCCTTTTATAATGTTCTCTATTTCTTCTTTGGTCATAAATTCTTCCCTTCTCCAAAGATCTGATAGATAAATTATCACTTGGTCTCCTAATTTGTTTATGGTATCATCCTTTATGCCCAAATCATATAATCATTTTGACCTTATTCTGGTATGGAATGTGAGATGTAGGTCTATACCAAGTTTATGATACATTTTTTCCCAGTTTTCCCAGCAATTTTTATAAAATAGTAAGTTCTTATTCCAGAAGCTGGAGTTTGGGAGTTTATCAAATACTAGATTGTTAATGTGTTGTATGTAACTAATCTATCCCACTCATCTACCACTGTTTCTTATACAATATCAAATGGTTAACTTTAAAACTCTTAAAAATCAAAAGACTCAGGAAACTGATTTTGTAAATAAGGTCCTCACATATAAACAATTCAGCTATGATTGTAGGAGAACAACATACATTCATTGTATTTATAAAGGGAACACACACACACACACACACACACACACACACACACACACACACACCATTAGCTGTTTTATTGGTTAATTGTGCCCAACTACTTATGACCTTATTTTTGGTTTTCTTGACAAAAATATTAGTGTGGTTGGCTATTTTCTTCTTTAGTTCATTTTGTAAATGAGGAGACTGAGACAACCAGGATTGAAACTTCTCCTGATCACAGAGCTAATAAGTGCCTGAGGCTAGATTTGAATGGAAAATAAATCTTCCTGAAAGTGGAAAAAATAAATTGAAGTAAAGTTATTGGTCTCTTCTATCTTGTCTCTAGAATATGGAAACTCATTTGGAGAGTTCTGAAAAGGCACTCCTACTTGAAGAGTCCACAAAGGAAAACTAGCTGAGAACTGAAGCTCTAGCTTCATGCCACCTCCTTTTCACATTTCTACAGCATCAACCCTCCCAAAATAACAACAAAAACCACACACACACACACACACACACACACACACACACACACACACACACATACAAAGCTTACAAATCAAGCAATCACCTTTCTGATGTCATTAGTCCTCTTTGAAAATGAAGACAAACAATAAACAAACAAAACAAGTAATGCTTTTATAATAACATTATATATATACATTATATATACATATTTATATAAAGTTCCCTTATAGAGGGAACTGTGGTAAGTTATTTTTTTTATAAATACTATCTCATTTAATTCTCACCACAATCCTATGAGGTATGTGCTATTATTATACCCATTTTTCAAATAAAAAAATGAGACAGAGATATGACTTGTTCACGTTAACACAAAAACAAGGTTTGAGGTTTTATTTGAACTTATGTCTTAATGCCATGCTCAGTACTTAGAGAAGGGGTCCTTCAGTTTCACCAACTGCCAAGAGTCAATTTTTTAAAAATGAAGAACCATTGAGGTTAATTCAACAATTTACAGACACCAGATGGTTATTTCAATACTTCAAAACATTAAAAATTTCACTAATGGGAGTCTTTGCTTCCACCAAACCAGATCACAACTATGCCTTAATAAATAGCTGTTTTCATATTTCTACCATGTTTAACATATATTGCACTACTTGCCATTTAGAGGATGGCATGGGGGAAAGGCGGAAAGGGGGGGAACTGGAATGCAGGGTTTTGCAAGGGGTAATGTTGAAGAATTGTTTGAAAAATAAAAAACTTTAATAAAAATAATAGCTGTTTTTCCAAAAATCGTGACTTGATAGCCAACCTTCTGGTGATGAACCTCTCTCTGGACTTAACTGGGCTTGTCTTTGGGCAAAGACATTATTGCCAGGGCTGTTTTTGAAGCTATTCCAGCTTGATGAGACCTGCCAGAGCTTATGCTCTCTTGGCATATCGTTGAAGAACCCAGGGCTACTTCCACACCAAGATGAAACATTGCAATGAGATTTTAGGAGAGGAAAAATCAGTTTACAATAAGTTGAGTATTTATCAATAGCAAAATATAATTTAAAGCAAAGAAGACTGTTCTTCAAACACACAAATCTACAAAAAAAAAAAGAAATAGAAACTTGGAGACTAAAATAAAACTTCACTAACTTGATTTATGTGAAAAATGAGTTACAGAATATTTTAAAATAACTGCAAACTGTTTAACTTTCAGGTATATCCATTAACTTTAGTGAAGTTAACAAAATGTTGTCTAAATAAGGTCCTAAGGAACTTACTTTAATGAGCAAGTAGAATAATGTGCAACTCATACAAATTGTGTGTATGTCCTCCTCAGCAGCATTGTGGTATTGATTTTTGAAGATATTCTGAGAAAAGCAACTAACTCATCTAAAGAATTAGTAGAAACAGATGAGCCAAAAAAAGTATAATTCCTTCCATATTTATACACAGAGGTAGGAAATTATGAGTGTGAAATATTGCATCTATTGCAGGCTCAGTTACTAGGTTGATTAATTTTTCTGAATTTCCTCAGAAAAACATCTTTTCTTATTTTTTTAAACACAAAATATGCTTTTCTGGGTATTCATAAAGGTGATCTAAAAACATAAGATAGCAATATAAAATCAATACCGCAATTAAAAAAGTTGAGAGTTGTTTTTCTTTTTTTTTTCTTTTTCTTTTTTCTTTCTTTTTTTTTTTAAGACAAAGATGAGACCTAGGTATACAAATTTGAGTAGAGGAAATCACAGAAAGCATTTCATATGTATGGCACTTTTAATGAAACAGTTCAGGGTTTGGAAAAAAAATAGAACCTGGCTAAAATAATTCAGCATATTTATCTGTATTATGGTCAATGTGATACCCAGCTAAGGATAGTCCCAAAGTTAACAGAAGTCACTCAATGATTCCTTCAGTATTTAAGGAAAGTCACTAGTTTTTTTTTTTTTTTTGGCATCCTAGCAAAATAGAATACTAAATTTAGAATAACAACCTTGGAGATCATCAAATCTGACCCCTTCATTTGCAGATGAAAAAAAAATGAGGTGCTTTACAAAGCCACTACTGGAGAAGTTTGGGAATGTACTCTAAGTACTCTCATCTGCCCGTAAAAAACAAAACACTAAAAATCAAAATTCACATGGATTCCATCTCCATCATATTGAGAATAAATGCTTCCTTGAAATTGGCATCACAAAATCTGAGTTCTAATCTTGACAATGACACAGTATTAGATGAGTCACCTTGAACCTTGTAAGAATCAGTTCTTTACAAGGCAAAAGGACATATGGATCTCTCAAGTCCCTTCCAGTTCTACCATTCTTCTTTAAATTTTTGGTCACTTCCACCTCTTGATTAATGAGTTCCATATGCTTACTACCTGCTGTGAAAACTAGAGCTTCCCTTTTGTTTTGAAAAATGTCTCTTTTTATGTACAAAAACCACATGAAATATTTTTTTTTCTCTGTACATGGAATTTTGTATAAAAATATAAATTTTCAAAATCAAAGTCAGTTATCTACCATGCATCAAAATTCATGTACTCATATGATTTAAAAGCTATAAGGGAACATAGGGATCTTCTTCTCCAATATCTTTATTTTACAGTTTATAAAATGGGGTAAGAGGGAGAATGAATAAATTACCTAAGGTCACTGGAGGTGAAGTGCTCATTGCACTTCATCAAACCCAGTAAACTATACTTTCTTTGAAGGATAGGAATTTGTGATAGTGGTTGTTGGTATTTTTATTTGTTTGTTTTTGTTCCTTGTACAGAGTCTGGCACATGCTGATCATTTGATAAATGTTTTTTAAATGGAATTGAATTTATATCTTCATATGGTCAGTGACCATCGGCTTCAGTAAGAGCAGAGTTTTCACTGATAATCCTTGGAATTTGTCCTTAGTAAAAATGAATTATACTGGAAAACAATTCTTTTAAGAACTTTAATGACCCAACTCTGCATTATTGTTTGTCTCCCTTTAGTATTAAAATAGATTTAAATCTTTTAATTACATTTTAAATATTTATATTTTAAATATATGTGTAAATACCCATTAAGACTCTCAAACAGAACTTTCAGAGCTGTACAATGCAGTACTTTTTTTTTTTTTTGAATAGTAAACAGATGCTCCTAAGCACATATTTCCATGATTCTCAAAGATGCCTAAATTTGGGGCTATGACTGCATTCTTTGCTAGAAAGAATTGAAAGTTCATCTTCTAATGCTAATGCTATCTTTTAATTGGTTTTTAGTCATTTGGGGCCATTTTACCCTGTGAATTAAAACTGTGGGTTCTGTGATAGTAATAGGCTCTGTGCTTTAAGTATGGCTCTATTTGTAAATACACGGATCATGCCATCGGAGGACATGAATTAAATGGTAGTAGCGAATACAATTAGAAGAGATATCAGAGTTGGTGGTACTTCCACAGTTTAGATTTAAAGAGTAAAGTAGTATAAGGGGATTTTAGACATCAATAGAAAATCATAAATGTTGGAGCTGATAGAATAGAGATGACCTAGACACAAATTCTTAAAGCTGGGATCCAAAAATTTATTTTTAAAGTATTTTGATAACTGTCAGTTAATTAGCATTTATTAAATACATATTTTATATCAGACATTGTATCAGTGTACTGGGTGCCAGGGAAATAGGTGTCTCAGTGGACAGAATATTGAACTTAGAGTAAGGAATTTGTTAGTTCAAATCTGCCTTCAAATACCAGCTGTGTGACCCTGGACAAACCAACTTCTATTTGACTCAGTTTCCTCAATTATAAAGTCGAAGTAATTCTTCACAGGGTTGTTGTTGAGTTATCAGCTAACATAGTCTTTGTAAAGTGTACTGCAAACTTTAATAAACTATTCAAATACTAGCTATTATTATTGATTTCCTTTTTAAATCGATGTATTTCATATTATGTTTGTAAAAACATTATTTTGAGAAGGATCCTTAGTCTTTGTCAGATTGTCAAAAGGGTCTGTGCCACAATGTTAAGCATTCCTGTTCCTACTCTAGAGGAATAACTACTATTTACACCTGTAATAGGATTGTCCAAATACTAACATTATAGATACCAATAACACATTTTTAAGTAATAAAATACATCCCAATAAACTCAAATCACACTCTCTTACCAAAACATTTACCATCTATTATGAAGAATGGTTATGCAAGAAGCACATGAGAGAGGAAAACACCTGTGTTAGGGTCATTCACAACTCATGACTACAGGTTCTAGTATTATTGGTTCATTCAGGCATGTCTGCATCACATGAAATTGCTTTTCTTCTCACTGCTTGACTCTTGATCCTCACCATCCCAGTTAGGAAAATTACCTTCTCTTCTTTAGTTCAACATGGCCTTTATAAGCTCTCTGAATTACCTAACATCCATAAAAGTGCATTAAGAAGGTGTTAGCTCTTAATGTGAATAGCAATTCTCTTTAATTTAGAGAACGGTAAAGCTCATCAAACTGGGTTATAAAAACCAGCTTAGCTAGTTATTCACCTCTCACGGATTCAGTGCTGTCCAATCCAAATGCAACTTACAAGAACACTGTTCAGATTCACTCTTTAAGACTATTCATCAGATACACAACAATTGCCAATAATAATAATGTATTACAAAAAAAACAAACCCTCCACTTTCCCTTCACAAGTTAGAGATGGCAACAAATCCTTAGAAAAAATTTTTCATCTTTTCTAACCCAAGGTTAGAAATTCAAAATTCATCCCTGGATGAATTAAAAAATCATCCCTGGAACTCTTGGTCAATTATATCAGTATTGTAGCAGAACGGTAAGAAATCACTCAGGTGAAACTTTTCCAATTTCTATATTTGTTCCATACTAAATATCTATAAGGAAAAAGTGTGAATGAGCCCCATCTCTAAAAGTGCCACATGTGGTGAGGAGATCAAGTATAGAGAGGATGTGGCTCACAGGGAGGGAGAATAGACATTGTTAGCCTCTTCTCATTTTTTTCCAAGGAGAATTTCATTCCTTCCATAAGAGGAAATAGGAAGTTGGGGTCAGAGACTACTTTGCATTTCTATCTAATAGGCTAGAATTATATCTATCTGTTCTTTAAAATATTGTTTATATAGGAGATATGATCAGGTTGTATCTAACTTTTGATAACTTTGCCATTTTGGTGGGGAAAGGAGACCTCAAGTTCTCTATCCAAGACTTGATATCTTTCCCAACTAATACTATTTCCACAGTGATTTCCACAGCATAACAAATAGTGAAGAAGCCCATTTATCCAAATTGCAGCAAGATAGAAATCAGAGAAGTTATACATAGGAGAATATATACCAGGTAATATAGAATGGAGAAACTATCTCATTAGGAATAAGATAACCCTATTCAACCAAGAGGGTGTCCTGAATCTCATCCAACAAGAAATTCGCTAGTCTCTAAAGTAGTAAATTGGCAAGAGGGACATGATGGAGACCGACTACTGTAAATATCTTATCAGAATCTTTTGCCACAACTTTTTTTTTTTTTTTTTTTTTTGTCATATCATCCATTTGTTACCTTCGTGGAAAAGGATCCTGTTACCCATATAACAGAGTTTGAGTTTGCTTTGGGACACTCCAGCATCCTCAAGTGGCATTTACAAATCTGACTTCCCTACTTCTAACTGATCATATGGAGCTACAAATACTGAAAGATGTGGGCACTCTAAAATAATGAAATATCCTTATTAACCACATAGGAGGGAAAGCTATTGACTGAGCAGATCATTAAAAAGGAATAGCCTACCCAGAGTTGCTCTCTTTTCCCATATTCAGACTGCCAGGATTATTTAAGATTATCCATAAAGGAATGTGGAAAGAAATCTATTTATTACCTTTTCCCAAACCCAAGAAGGAATTGCAATGACTTCCATGTAGCAGCCTGAGCAAGGAGTCCTGACTGGACAAGCAGAAGCCTGCTTATTTTGATTTGTGTTTCCTTGCCTGATCATAAGTGACTAAACCATAATCCTCGAATGGACATGTGGTAGTTTTGCAACTCTGAGAAATCCATGTGGAAAAATTCATTCTATAAATTTTCCAAAAAACAAAGTCTGCTAGAATTTGAAGAATTCAGCTTCTTTTCATTTTTGAAAACGGGGAAAAAAGCATTTGTGGATTTCTAGTTCATCTTGCGTCATTCTCCAAGACTTTTCAGAATTCACTGAAAACAGCCACAATGTTTAGGTTTTTCAATGCCATGGACCAAGTGTTTGGAACTCACTGATGGCAGCTCAGTATTTTCTTACCAACTCCTTCACTAACACTTGGTTATTAACTTTTTGTTAACCATTTAAAATATATCCTACCCAATACAAAGTGTGACCTTTTTAGTAGAATACAAAAGTAAAATAAGAGCTGAGTATTTCTAGGTTCATCCTCTCAAAAAGAATCACTTTCATAATTATTGTAATGAAGAGGTATGAAGAGATATTTGAAAGTAATTGGGAGAAAATTTAAAAAGCATGCAAATGTATAGAATTAGGTTTCAGCAATATTCATATTAAAGCATGCCATAGAAGAGTATATACTATTATAGTATCTGTGTCTGTGTGTGTGTGTGTGTGTGTGTGTGTGTGTGTGTGTGTGTGTGTGTATGGATAATAATGCTTGCTTTAGTTGAGATATTTTTTCATCATGAAATCACTGCTAAATTAAGTAACAATTATAGTTAACACTTATTAAGGTTTGTAAATTACTTTATATTATGTCATTTGTTCTTCCCAACAACTCTGCAAGGTATGTGCTATTTTTATCCTCATTTTATAGTTGAGGAAATTGGAGCAAACTGGGTTGTGCCCAGGGTCATATAGCTAGTAAGTATTTTTGGCTACATTTGAACTCAGTCAGGTCTTCCTGAATCCAAAGCTAATCACTACACTATTTAGCTATCTTCAAATAAATGAAATGGGGCTTTAATTTCTAGTATTTTTGAATTTTGTATTTTATACCTATATATAATTTCACTCCAGGGATCTAAGATCAGTCAGTTCTTTCTTATATTTAACTCTATAGCCACAACACAAAGTATTTCTCAGACTTAACAAAGATTATGTTTTATGGTTGATGGTATTGTAACTATCTCCAGGTATTGATTGGTGTTCAGACTTTGGATATGATAATCAAGATGGTTGATAAATGTTTTGAATTCTGATTTGGATGTTAATCTACTCAATCAATTTTAAAAGATTAAGAATTTAAAATAATTTAGATATTAAGTGAAAACACTGGATTCTTCTATTCTAATTTATTGCATCACTTTTTTTTTTTTTTTTTTTTTTCAAAGTGTTAGGATTCCTACAAGGTGCTAAGTCACTGGAATGAATAGAGACAATAATTATCTAATTTAGAATGGTTCAGTATGATTGATCTGACCCTACAAGGAGATGGCATGGGCCAGAACTTGAAACAAGGTACTGAGTGGAATTGAGGAGACAATGGTTAAGTCTAGTTTAGCGTTGATTTAATCCTACAACAAGTAATGGTTTCTTCACGATATAATGATTGGTGTATACTCACTATGGAACATATAAGTGAGAAGCTCTCAGGGCCAAGGGGAACTTTGGGAGAACTTCAGGGGACTCTGAGAGATTCACAACTAGGATTGACTTCCCGGAGATTCACAAGGCCGCAGAAACCCACAATCCCACGCTCAGAGGTGGAGTCAAGATTTATTCCCACTTCCATCTTTGTGCTGGTTGGAGACATTGGGAAGACAAGAGGCTGAAGCTGGCAGAGACAAAGGACTAGCAGCAAGAGCTCTTGGAAACCAAGGAGAGAAGAAGGCCTCCAGAAAACTAGTTGAGCCTCAAGTGAAGGAGAAAAGATTTTGGAAGAGACAATAAAAGATTTAGACTTTAACTTCTGGCTGCATTTGAGGTGATTATTGAAACTGAACTGAAGCCAAGGCTGCCTCCAAAAGCTCCCCAAGAAACCTGCTCCCAGGAGAACGATTACAATTTAGAGAAGAGAACATCACAGGAAAGATCTACTGATTATGTATTACTGATCTGCTTTAGGTTTCCCTAATTTTTTTCCAGTATGAATTTATCCAAAGGAAATATTAACAATACACAAACACACACACAAAAGAAAACTTCATAATTAAGTACATCTAAGCATGAAAGCTTTTTGAAAATTTGAAATATATAACTACAAATGAAAGCCTAGGAAAATTAACTGAGTGTGTAACAAAACTGTTCTCTTCATAATTCAGTTCAATCATTTCCATTCACGTAATCCCTTTTCTACTACATAATGTTTTCACTTATTTATTTTTATAGAATATCTAACTCAATATGGCACAAGGACAGGCCAAAAACACTTGTGTATAAAATATGAGAACCCATTTGAAACATTTTTTTTTAAGGCTTAAAGAAATCATCTGTGTCCTTGGCAATTCATTAAATGGCTTAGGGAACATTTACATTTTATCTTTTACAGATAGCTTTTTCAATTTTTTAAACCATATTTTTACTTTAAAAACACTTTTTTATCTTTTTCTTTAAAAGTTAGTTAGGCAGGATTGAGGCAGCAGCGACACTGACACTTAAATAAGTGGGATCTTGGCCAAATCAGTTCACCTCTCTGGGGCTCATTGTCCTTATTTTTTCGATGAAAGGGTTGGAATAAATCATCTCTAAGCTTCTTGGAACTTTTATGTCTATAATAACTATTGGTCCCATTTTTCCTTTTAAACACAGAAATATACATGTTGTTCATGTTTGTTTATTTTCTTTTTTCCCCTTCCTATTATTTTTATTCAACCCAATCAAAACATTTATACTGTGAATCATATATGTATATATGTATTATATCTATTTCTCTATCTATACAAAAATTATCTTCTCTAATAAGATTTGTTTACCTGTCCCAAATCTATTTCCTAATCTCAGTGGCTCATTATTATAGTGCTTTTGATTTATATTTCACAGTTGAAGTTTTTTTTTTTTAAATAGGCATTATTCATACCTTTTTGTTCAAAGAGCTATGCCAAAAAATACTTTTTTACATTGTAAATTGATCAAAGTCAATACCATATTATTTTTGAATCCTGTCTCTTCATCATTGGGTCCATAATCTTCACCTCTCCACCACTTGAACTTTGGACTCTACTCTGGCATATCCCATTTTTTTTTTTCTATTTTTCATTTTTGTTTGTTTGTTTTAGTGTTCACAAGTTTGTATTTTTAGGTTTGATCAAGAATATTGATCAAGATCAATGCATTTTTAAAATACATTAACAAAGCAGTTTTGGAAGTTTACAAACATGTTGATTTTTGTAAAAGATCTTCCAGAAGAACTTTTAGAAACAACAGCATTTGAAAGAACATGTGTTCAAAACAGATATTTCCCCATTTTATAATTACTCACATCTATCCATCTTCCTGCTCTAAAACTTTGTTGTTCAGTTCATAAATTAGAGGACCCTGATATCATAAAACTCAAGAGCTACTATAATTTTAAAAATATGCTTGTCCCTGACTTTGAAAATATTGGAATTATTCAAATGAAGAGAGGGACAAAGTTAAAATGAAGAGCATCACACATCAAATACTACAGAAACTAGTTTTTTTTTAAACATATTTATACTAATAATTATAACAGTTAAGAATCTGAGTGACAAGTGGCATAGAAAAAGTATCTCTGATTCGCTACTTGAAATACAGTCTTCATAACATGGAAGTGGGGCATTGATTAGTTAATCAGTATAGCTCATATTAATTGGGGCAGATAATTAACACTACTACCCTATCAGAAGAAAATAGTATAAATTCAAGGATTTGGAGGAGAATGAATCCTATGTTCTCATAGCAAAGACTCACAGGCAAGAAGAATCCACTGTTGTTTTTGAAGGTGCCATATCCCCATGATGATGGTGACATCAACTGTCGTTGTCTAGTCTTGTCAATATTACTGTTACAATATCTTTGACATGGTTCCATTCTCTCTATTTCTATGAGTTCATGATCTTATTTCCTCTCCCTTTTGCTGATATAATACCTTCCTAATATATTCCCCTGCCTCAAGTATCTTTCTCAAGCCTACTTTCCTGCTAAAGTGGATTTTCTAAAGCACAGATCTGACTATGTTATTTCTTTACTCAAAAAAAAAAAAAAAGAAAGAAAGAAAGAAAGAAAGAAAGAAAGAAAAGAAAAGAAAAGAAAAGAAAAAAAGAACAATAACAACAACAAAAAACTTCTGGTGCCTCCCTATTGCCTCTAAGTTGAAATACAAAGTCCTCCACAATCTGTCTCCATTTTTTGCATTAATATATTGCATGCTACAGCCAGACTGTTCGTATTTCTACCTATCATTCTTTCCATGTCACATATCAGAGTTTTTGCATAATCTATCTTAGGCACTGAGGTCAGCTCACATTTTAGTTTCTACACTAAGCCGCTCCTGATTGTCCCATCTAAGTATAGCTGCTCCCATCTCAGGAGATTGTATTGTATTGTATTTACTTTTATTTGTACATGTTATTTTCTCCTTTAGACTGTAAGTTCCTTGAAAGTAGATACTGTCTCATATTGTCTTTGTATCCTCTGTACTGAACACAGTATCTATTGCAAGGTAGATGCTTATAAATACTTGTTGATGGACTCATTCCACTACCAGCTTGATGGAGGGGTAGAGAGGACCTGTGAGAAAAACCTAATGGATGAAATGATAATTAATGTAGATGGACCCTGATGGTTTAACAAAATTGTGTTGTTCATATTGCATTCAGATTTGCATTACTCAATATGGCATATTCTTTATGTGATTCATAAAGGCAAAAATCACTCCTATCCTTTTGTTCCTAAGTAAATGCTATTCAGATGTTCTCACTTCTGCCAACATTTTATAATCAACTTTCGGATGTTAAGATGAATTTTCGCTTAGTTTCAGGATGTACATCTCCTCACTTTTTTCATCTATTGCAGTTTGTTTCTCTTTATCAACTATCCATCCCCTACTTCTACTTTAGGAATCAAGGCCCAAAGCTACCTAACAAATGAAGGTGTATACACAAGGGTTAAAGGGAGTGGAGAACCCCAAAGTCAGTGTTTCTAACTTCAAGGTACACTTTTTAAAAATAACAACAAACTAGTCAATAAATGAGTCTATCTCTCAAACACACAGTAGTTTGCCAGTGATACTCAACAAGCTATATTTTTCTTGTTGTTGTTCCTTTTTTGTATTTTAAAGATTCTATACAGTACTACTCTTTTCAATAGGAATGCTTGAAATAGAGCTTGACTTATTTCTCCACTAAAATTATGCTGTTGATGTTAATCCTTTTTTTTTTTTATTTTGCATTTTATTATAAGGTATTCCAAGATTCCTTTTCCTTATATTAATTGTAAAACAGTCTTGATAATTCTGATTGTAACTTGATTCAAGGACTCTTTCTTATTAGTTTATTGCAGTATATTTTCTATGATCTGAAAGCTCTGAATTTTAACTATGACATTCCTGAGTGTTTTCACTTTAGGATTTCTCTGAAGAAGTGATGAGTGAATTCTATTTTTATTTGTTCTTAAAGTTTGAACAGATTTAGACATTTTTCTTGGTTTCTTGAAATACAGTATTTAGGTTTTTTGTCTATTAACATTTTTTTTTACAAGGTATCCAAAAAGTCTTAAATGATCTCTCTGAACACTTTATCAATAAGGGCTCCAGCTATGGTTCACCTCACTTCTGACTTGACTCACTTTTCAGTTTTTTCTTCTTCTTTCGAACTAGTGGCCTTGAACCTACTTAAAGTATTCTTTCTCCTCTATCTTTAGTTTTCAGCTGCTGTCTCTCTGTTTTTCTGTCTCTCTCTCTCTGCCTCTCTGTCTCTGTCTCTGTGTCTCTCTGTCTCTGCCCTTCTCTCTCTCTCTCTCTTTGTCTGTCACACACATATAAAATTTTCCGTTATATATAAATTTTTAGAGATATTTGCAGATTTTATATGTATATGTTTATGTGTATATATTTTTATATATATAATAAATATTTTCAGACATAAAAATATATCCTATTTTCTTCATAAATGCTTTATGGCAGGGTGTATAAGCTTGCTGTGTTTTTCTAAACAACCTATTTAGGGATTTGTTATAGACTATATGAGAAAGGCTTATACTCTGGTAATTTAGGCCCATTAACAGAATGAAATAAGACACTCACAGGTCATTCAACATTTAACAGGAATAGGTTTATTTAGTCACAAATAAGAATGCTCAAGAATATAGTACTTATTTCAATTAGGTAAGGTCTTCCTCATCTCCATGTGACTATAAGTCTGGTCAGTATAGAATAGTATAGCACAACCTTGAGACATTTACAAAGTTTCAGGATCTTTGACTCACAGGGGTGAATTTTTCATACCTTTAGGTGATCAGGAAGCTACTTGGCCTGAGATATGACAGTTTTAGTATCCTTGACTAATAAAATATTGGGAAATGCTTCCTAGTGCTTTAGGGAAAGAATTAGCTTAACTAGGAAAGGAAAGGGGGGAGATATCTTAAAGACAATGATCCTATTACAATTTTTTACCAGTACATTTCCAGCCCAAATGTGTTCTGCATTCATACTAATTTTTAAAATACTGGACTACAAGATAAAGTTCAAATGTCATTATTTATTATTTGAGAGATTCTCAATTTGTCCACAAACAACTTCTAATACTTCCCAACTAACCACAATCACACCTTGAAGAAATACCTGCCTTAGCATGCTGCTCTCCTGACTGGATATTACACACTAACATTTCAGATAAAGTTCTAGCCAAGCCCTTTCAAGGGTACCTTTTCCTTCTATTCTTCTAAGGTTCTAGAAAAATGAACCATAACAAAAATCCTCTTTGCTATATTCTAGATGTAGTATCCATCTATTCTCCTGTGGTCACATTCATCATCCCTGTAACTATCTTAATTAAAGTGCCTTTTCTCAATCATTACTCTGTTTTATGTGTTATAATATACTTATTATCATATTTGTCACCAAGTCATGAGATCTTTCCAAATGACTTACAATTGAAACTTTCTTTATGTGTTGTCTCCCTTACTACCATGTGAGATTTTTGAGAGTAAGGATTGTCTTTGTTTTGTGTATTTGTGTCCCTGATACTTAACATAGTGCTCCATAGATTGTAAGAATTTAATAAATATTTGCACATTCATCCACTAACTCATTTATTCAAATCCCATTTTTTGTGAAACTTGATTACCTCAGCCCAAGCTTTTCTCTAACTCTTCTAAATTCTTATAATACTAATTATCTGTATAGCTTTTAGGCTCTGACTTCACTCTTCCAAAACCTACCAATACTGGCAAGTTGGTTCTTCAGAAGTCAATTACTTTTTTTCTCACAGGATTCTAGGGTAACTCTGAAAGGCCTGAAGTGTATTTTGAAAGCTGTCTCCCTCAAGATCTGATCTGTTGTGCTCCTGTCAGTGATTAATATACTTTTGTAACTTCAATTATCATTATTTAGTTTTTAAAATAGGTTATTTTTTACTAAAATATAAAAAGTAGGAGCCTACACTTCTCTATCATCTTGTTCCCTGTGGAAAGTGACCTTAAATTTATATGGTTACTTTTAAGTATGCTCTAGCTACACCCTCTACCAAGTTCATTTCTCTCATGACACAGCCAATATCTTAGCTGCTAGATCATTTTATTGCCAGACTGAGTCAAATAGGTTGCTTCTCAGTGCTAAGTGCTCCCCAGATCAATGCTTCCTTCCTACTTCAGTGCTTCCTCAACACAGTCTCTGAAGCTTTTCATAGACTGCATTATGATTTCTAGTTGCTAAACTTCTGTTGGTCCCTCAGACATTTTGAATCTTATAAGGTGATAACCTAGTCTATTTTGTCTCTAGCATCTATTCACCTAAGCAAAGAATAAACACAATAATGTTTGAAAACCAGTAATTCCATATATTCATAATGACATGACAATGACAATTCTGTGTGAGACAGGGCCTAGGCACTTCCCAATCTAGATACCAATAATAATTCTTCCTTTTAACTTCAAGGTCACCAGGGAAAAAAGGCAGAGAGTTTTCATTGTCCAAACTTTTATTTATTTTTAAATGCGTACTCAATTCTGATTCAGTAGCCAACTGAAAGGCTCTTCATCCTCATGAAGTAAGATGACAGAAAACAGTCAGGATTTCTATATATGTTCTGGATAAGGAGGAAAAAAAGGCCCAGGATGCTTCAATATATATTATTGAAATAGATTGGCCAAGATTGGATTGATACTAGAAAGAGGATATTTTTGTAAGTGCTCTAAGGATTGGGCCTTCATTGCTGGGCCTCCTATTATATTGGTGTCTCTCACTTATCTTTTGCTACAGACTGCCTTGTATTTGTTATTTTTTAACTTCTACTTTTACTATTCTATTTTCACTTCACTTTTTTCCACACTAAGCTTGAGCTCATCAAATAGATTGCTTAAGGTCTTAGAGTTCTGTTCCCTATATTATAAAGGGCAGAACTCTGGAGAAATATACTTGAAACAAGATGTTAACTCAGTGGAATTGATAAGACAATGGTTATCTAGTTTAGCATGGTGATTAATAGTTCTCTTCAGTACATGTACTTAGTACTTAATACAGTTCTACAAGATTAACACCTATTCTACAAGATTGATACCTACGATGTTATAATTATAATAGAGTATATAAGAGCCAACAAGGACTGGAGGAGGGACATTTCATCTTTGATCAGGTTCCTGATGGCTCTCCTTCATTTCTCCACTGAAACCAAGTCCTATCTGAAGGCCCTCCAGAAAACCAGCCAGGCCCCAAGTGAAGGAGACAGACTATGAAGGAGATAATACTTTTAGACTTTATCTCTGATTATTTTCTTGTGTTGATTATTCAGCTGGAATGAAGGCTGGTTCAAAGATCTCCAGAAAGCTAATCAGAGCATTACACTATACTATCTAGTACTATTCCCTGTATGGAACACTATATTAACATTACACATATAAATTGATTATTCATGTTCCCCAAACTCATACTATAGAAATTTTGGATAATCAGTTATCCCTAATCTTTCAGAACTCATCATCTAATTATAGAATTAGAACTAACAAAAGACAGAAAGATGTTGAATTAGAGGTGATTAGTATGATTATCATAGCACCATCCAAAATAGTATAGGATGAGCAAGCGAATTATTTGATTGTAACAATGTTAATTTTTTGTTATCTACTTCTAAGCACTAAAAGAAGTAATACAGCAAAATAAATCAATTTTAGAGTCAAAGAACTGAGTTTAATTTTTGCCTGTGACATTAACTTTATGAGCATGGGCAAGGTATTTAAGCGCCCCCAGAGTCTACAAATTACAAGTAAATTATTATTTGGGAGATTTTCTCACTAGTGAAACCACAGTTTTGAAACCCTCCCTTCTTAAATCACTGAATTAAAAGATCTCTTTCAGTTGTATCCATTTTGTAGTGTTAGGATCAAGGTGCTAGAAAGGGAGGTCTAGAGAGCTTCAGTGGCTTACCTTAGAGTTAATTCTTTTCCCTATCAATGAATTCTGGGAAAAATCAGTTTATTTTTCAAAATGATACTTCTGTTACTATTAGATACTATTTTGGCTAAATTTCAGTTTATGTAAGACATAAACTCTTGAACACAAAACATATTAATCCCAGGGAACCAATAACATTTTGATGACTCAAGGTCTCTGAAAACTGCATAGAGATTTTAACATTGTTCTTGGAAAGTGGAATGTTATTACTATTAAGACATTATGCATTAAATCATATTTTATTTTAATAGCCTTCTTAATGACCCGGCACTTGTCCATTCATCAAGCATGAGGCTGGAGCTTTTTTTGTGAAGTTGTGTCAGGTCCATGGTTCACAGAGACCAAATTTCCTCAGAGGATGGATGGCTGTAGGTCACAGAATCATACAAGCTCCTGAACCATGTCAAAAACAAAAGAAATAGTACATAATACAAAAATGTGAATTCACAGCATCTTGCTGACATCAAGGATGACACTATTTTTCTAGGCCAGCTTTGAAATATCTATGAGCTTCTCTTCCTGAGTTTGCCAGATGCTATGAATTGAGGATGGGCTAAGATGTCAAAAGATGCCCATGAAGAGTAGGCCTTAAGTAACATAACCATAACAAGCTGGGGCCAGCACCCTTGAAGGAGAGAAGGGAAGGGAGGAATCTTGCTTTGTTTTCTAAATCTGAGTATATCAGCATGAAGCAGAGAAAAATAAAGGTTAGCCATGGTTTAATTTTTGCTATCCCTAAATGATGACACCTTCTGCCTTCAGTTAACTTCAGTTAACTTGGAAAGATTCTAGAGAAAAGCAAACTCAGGGGGATGGCTGAAGACTTAGCACAGCAATCAGTACAATATACATATTCAGGGTTAGTCTTATGTGAAATTGTGAAATTTGACAAGGATATTTTCATGTTGTCCAGTTCCTCGCATTGTTCTTTCCCTTTATGCTGCCTTTCTCTTCTACCACCCCTTTAAGCCTTCTGTATCTTCATCTGTTGAACTCTGTCTTCAGAAAAGGATCAAGTAAACATATTACACCAAGTTCTATATGACTTGTGAAGCTTTAATGCACTATTTAAATTTCATTTTAACAGGGGATACACTCTTAAAATAAAGAAATTAATTTCTAGAGATGGAATTACAGGCCCAATGAGCTAATGTTAAAGTATTTTGAGAGAGCAAAGGAGGTTTTCCCAATGCCCCTATCCCATTATTTAGGTGGCCTCCTTTTAGGCCAAATATGCCCATAATACAAGATTTATTGTTATTGGAACTTCAGTTAAGAACATGGGAAAAAGATAAGAATACATAATATCCTTCAGATCTGGGTGATGTTTTCTATCCAGATATATCCTTCCTATGTCAATGGATCCCATTGGAAAAGCAGGACTCTGCATTTGCAACACTGTATTTATATTGTTTTTTCATAAACTAATGTAGATCTTGTCTATCTTTTTCACTATGGAATATATAAAATAAATTAATTTCAAGTGAAAAATACATTTAGAGGAAAATTTTCTTGGTATAGAGTTGTAGGATAGGATGTACAAATGTAGGATATTTGCTGTTTTAATCACTGCTGATTTAGTTGGTACTCAGTGTCTTAAGTTTCTAAATCTTCATTTAATTGATTTTGGAGGTTTGCCTAGATCATGTTTTGTATTCCTGTCAACCATTTTTAGTCTGTCACTGCTATGAACCTACTTTTAAAAGTCCATTACTTCATTTTGTGTACTAATCACATGATATTATAGTAGCTATAATATACAAAATTAAGCATTTCTAAATACTTCTTGGATGTTTCATTACATTAAATAATTCTAGTTAAAGATATGAAAGTTATTCATTTTGATTAAGTGAGATTTTTCTCCAAAATCTGAGGAGTTACTCCACAGTGTAGGCCATTGTCTAAACAATAACACAGAGGGTCTATACTGTCCTTTAACCAATGATCCCTCAATTGTACTGGCAACTTTTATTTATCTTTTCACAACTGGTGCTACATTTTTGACAAACTATCTATAATAACCTCTATTTTCCCTGTGACTGTTAGAATGGCTGGAGTTAGGGGTAAATCCCTTGTGTAATATGGAAAAAAAAAGATTTTTGTTGTTGCTGTGTTGTTTGTTGAAGCTAAGTATCCAATAAAGGGGTCAAATTTATTATATTAGACTGTCATTCCAATCTTGTGATGTAGAGGGCTAGGACTCTGAAAAGGTATACTTGAATCCAGAACACCAGAGTACTTAAGGCTAAATATCTATTCAATTTGAAATAATAGTTCTATAAACATATACTTAGATAATATAGTGATGTGATGGTTCTCCTCACAATTGGTGTCTGCTGAATGTGTTGTGGTAGGAAAGGATTGGAGGGCTGAGAAAGAGAGTCTTTCTGATAGTGAGTTAAACATTTTTTTTCAATTTCTAAGGGTCCCTCATTCTAAAAATATGACCAACTTTAAAAAAATATACGCTGCATGCTATGGTGAGAAATAAGTACTAGAATTATAATGATATTTAGCTCTTAGATACATGAAATTACAAACATCATTAGAATAAAAAGCTGTGATATCAGTTTTCCTAGTGGGTCATGTTTTAGATTAGTTTATTCAAATGGCCATGGCTCATACTCCCTAATTATGTATTTTTAGACCAAGGAATGACTAGATACTAGATTGAGTAACTTACCTTTTCTAGACATATCTATTCCCTTTTCTAGGATGAACAGGCTAAGCCTTTTTTTTTTAAATAAGCAATGTATTCATTGGATTTTAACTTTTTTTCCTGTTAAAATTGCCTTTTTTTAAAAAGATAGTTTGATATTTGAAAATGTCTTAATTTTTCCATTGTTTTCATATATACCATAAGTATGCTAAATGAAAAAAACGATATCATTCAGATGTGATAATATTAACCTTATGAATAGTCAAGGAGCAGGAGTAACAGAAACACTAGACAGACATAGATAAAAGGCTAGAGATATACATGATAGAATATTTGGCTCCTTTTTTTAGGGGTAGATCCATAGCTGTCAATAATTTCACTTAGGACATACAAATCATCTTTTGTTTTGTTATTCTTTTTAAAAATTTCATATTTATTTATTTATTTTTAGTTTCCAACATTTACCTATATTGGCTTTAAAGGGCATAAATGAAAAAAAAAACCAATAGCTTCATCATTAGAGTTATCCAAAAGTATAGTACATTTAGTAGGTAGTAAATTCATTATCATTGGAGATATGAATACTACTTATAGAAGGTGATTATGGAAAATCAACATAACACATGTACTATAAAAAGTACTGGATATGGAGTTGATATACTCAGATCAAGATTTAAGGTCAAACATATTTCATTTGTTCAGCTCTCAGAAAGTAATTGTCTCTCATCTGCAAAACTATGATAATAAAAGTGACATGAATTAGTCCTTGGAGTTATTGTGAAGAGAGGTTGTGATTAACCTTAAATTTTATGTAAACTTAAGTTATTACTGGAGGGGATTCTTGTTCATATACATTTGGAAGAATTTTAATTCTGTGATGATTTCAAGTTAAGAAAAGTTACTCTTTCTCAGTTAACTGGAGTTCATATTCACTGGACACTCTATCACTCATTCCTACCTAAAGGGGACAATATTTGACCCTGTTGGAGGGAACCAGTAGTACCTCTTAAAAACAAAGCAAAGCAACAAAATAATAAAGTCCTTTGCCAGCACAGCTTATAGGCCAGTCCTTAACTACTTCATTCATTTGTACTAATACAATCCATATCAAACACTAGAATCTCTGAAAACTCTTGGTATTCAAACTTTATTTAAAAAAATAACCATATTGTGTCATTGAAATAGATGCTAATGATGATTGAAGCATTTGATGACTCTGATATACATGAAAGTCAAAAAGGGAGGGACAGAATGGGGTATCAGGAAGAGATTTATTTTTATTTGGCTTCATTTTTGTTTGTTTGTTTGTTTGTTTGTTTGTTTGTTTGTTTGTTCTCCCTGATCTTTGGCATTTGGTCACTCTACTGATGTGACACAGACATCATATGGGACTATGGCTTCTATGTTATTATTATTATTTTTTTCCTCTAGGTTTTATGGAGGATCTTTGCAGATCCTAGGTTACTGCAGTGGAAAAGTACAGTGACAAAGTTACTTTTTGCCAGACATTGTGCTAAGTAAAGACCAGACAAAAAATAAATGAAGCTTTCAAAGAGTTTATATTCCTAGCTATACATTCCACAGTATGATGAAAAATAAAAATGTGAAAATATGCTGTGAATATATGTTATGTGATATGGGAGCCACCTGTAAGTGGCTGCTGGAAGTCTAACTCAGATCTGTAGAATGGACCTCCTCATGTGAGAGGATGATGATGATGATGATACAAGGAAACTAAACTGAGAGACCCTTGTATTCTCTGACCTCTCTCCTCTTCCCTCTTGCCTCCAATTTATTTCATTCCCAATCCACAAAAATTGTGGCTGCTTTGCAATTCCTTCAAGTATTATGATTCACAGCTGTGGAGACTCTGGGAGAATTGACCTGCTCCTTCACCTAGGCATGGTCCTTAACACACACACACACACACACACACACACACATATATATATATATATATATATATATATATATATATATATATATATATATATATATATATATATATATATATATATATGTATTTGTGTTTAATATAGGGCTTGTGTTGGATGTATTCTTTCTGGACAAGATCATGATGATAAAAGAACCAGTTTCTTAGAGTTTAATACTGCGGGGGTTGCAGGTGATAAGAGATGTGATATCTCCATGCTGTATTGTTGTGGAAGGTTAAAAAGCATTGTTTTTTTCTGTGTGGTTAAATGAAACAAGTGTAGTAGATGGTCCCTCCTCACATGGCAATAGGTTCAGGTTTCAAAATCTAGTCCCATATAACAAGGAAGTGATATGGCATTGTTGTGATGATTCAGAGCAGAGAAGATATAATTACTAGTCTTGCCAGAAAAAACAGAAACTTCCAGAATGTGTTCAGTCCTGTATCACTGGCTATCTTCCTGCCAAACCACCTTTGTAACTGTGTTATTGACCTGGAACTTGGTGCATGAATTCCAGAATAAGGTGCTTCCTGTCAGTACTTGATTAAAAGGCCCTCTGGGACTTGGACAGAAACAAGAAGCCAGTATTTTTTGGATGTGGACATGTCTACCAGAAGCTCTGTTTTAAGTTTAACACAGTGCATATAGTAAAAGCTTAATAAATGCTTGTTAATTGGTTGTCCAGTTATCTGTTAAAAATGAAAAGGTAATAGGATGGTATTTATGAGGCTGGAGAGGTCATGGATTCCCACCACCATCATTTTGCAGATGAAGAAACTGATTCTTGGAATTGCCTAAGTACTGCCAGGTCTTTAGTGTAATTATGAGTAATAACAATTCCCTTTATTCTTAATTTTTCTTTTTAAATTAAGACAGCTTCAAGAGATTAAGATTATTACTATGCTTTATCTCCAAAGGGTTTACAAAGATTATTAATTTTAAATAGAGGGAATAAAATAACTTTCCTTCTGAAGTAATATGGTCATTTGAAATTCACAAATGTAACACTGGATTTCTTCTGTACTTCCTGTTCTTCAGTGTTTTATCCTTAAAAGAATAAAGGTATAGGAATTATTTAGCCTTTCTTTCTGGAGTAAAAGAAATACCCGCCCTGTTTGGGAAGAATTAAACCTCTGAAAGTCATATGGATAACATAGGACCTTGATGATATAGTATAATCAAAGTTCAAACAACCCTTTAAGGCCATTTGATTATGTTGTCTAAGTTCCTCATATCACTGAAACCTAGTGTGTTTAAGTGATTTTTCTGAGTTAATACAAATTGTAAGCAGAGCCAGGATCTGATCTCACCTTCTCTGATTACTAGTAGCTGGTACTATACCAGAATGATTTTTTGGTAGTTTCACCAAATAATAATTTATTAAAAGGACACTGATAGTTCTTTATAGTAACATTTCTTTCCATCCCACCAAGATCCAAATCTTTTTAGCTTGATTGGTGTTATTTACAATAACTGACAAGAAGGACTTTTTAATAGTGCGAAATCATCACTATTGGTAGGGGAAAATTATTCTAGTTAAATGAAAGGAGTTTGAAACCAAAGAGGATTTAAGTCATAGTTTGTGGGGAGAGAGGGGATTGCTTCTGCGACTTTCTCATCCCCTAGCCCTTGATTCTGCTTCTTCACTGGTAAACTGTAAGCAGATTTTTGTGCTAGTGGAATTCAGAGGAAACAGCCAGAGTGAACCATAATGAGTGTAAAATCAGAAAGTCCAACCTGTCCCCAATACCTAATCCTATCCCAATTCCTGGAAGAAGTCTGCATCAGTTTATGATGAATTATGTGGTCCAAAGGATAGTGGGGGCAAGGGAACTTGTCCAAGTATTCAGAGACCAATAGCCACTGTCCAACTTGGCCTTGGTTGCTCTGGATTTATGCCTAACATTATTTATTGGCATCAAGTTCCCTTAATTGTTATAATTCAAATAATTGGACTTGATACAAACTCCTCTCCCCTGCTCTACTACCTCTTTATATACTTTTATCCTCATTCATCTTACCTTCCTTTTCTCCATTCATTGGTCTCTTTGTTGTCTTCTTCCCTGTTGTTTGGATTTTTCACACTGTTCTTAATGACTGCCATTATCTTCAGTCACTTCTGTTCACATTTCTTTTGTCTGATGGCATAAATTGAAACACACTCCCCTTTTTCTTCCATGACTTAAGGCAAATGACAATCCCATAGTCAATAATTTTGGAAATGGGAGAAGCTCCTGAGGAAGTCATTCTCCTTCCAGTATCTGAGGTCTGGAGACAAGAAGGGGCAACTGAAGCTGAAGAGTCACTTCTACCAGCCTTAGGAAAGTCTCCCAGCTGCAAGGGGGCCAAATATGCTGAATGAACCCAATACTTTGAAATGTGGTTTGATTCTTCAGAATTAGTCAGACAGTCAGTAAACAACCACCACTTGCCAGACACTATGCTAAACATTGGAATTAGAAAGAAAAAAATTAAAAAGGTAGTCCCTCACTAATACATTGTTGGGTGAAGTTGTGAACTGATCCAACCATTCTGGAGAGCAATTTAGAACTATGCCCAATGGGCTATAAAACTATGCATACTCTTTGATCCAGCAGTTTCTTTGTTTCAATGTTTAACATATATTGGATTACTTTCCATCTCAGGGAGGAGATGGAGGAAAGGGAGAGGAAAATTGGAATACAAACTTTTGCAAGGGCCAGTGTTGAAAAATTATCCATGCATACGTTTTGAAGATAAAAGATTTTAATTACTAAAAAAGGGGGAAAAAAGAAAAAAAAAATGGTCCCTACCCTCATGAGGTTACAGTCTAATGAGGGAAACAAGAAGTCAAAAATATATACAAACTAAGAACGGGATAAATAGTAAATAATGTCAGAAGGTAAGACATCAGAATTAAGAGGGGTTCGTAAAAGTTTCTTAAAGGATATGAAACTTTATGAGTAGATATGAGAGAGATAAGGAATTGCTGAAGAAATTATAATATATGAAGATAATGGGAATATTATTGTTCTTTAAAAAATGATTAGCAAGCTGACATTTAATTGATTTAATTGATTTCTACTGACATTTAAAGGCCTGGAAAGATCTACACAAACTGATGTTGAGGGTAACAAGCAGAATCAGAAATACACTGGATATAGTAATATCAAGATTGTGCAATAATCAACTATGAAAGATTTAGTTCTTCTCAGGGGTTCAGTGATTCAACCCCAAAACCATAAATTTTGAATAGAAAACACCATCTGCATATATAGAGAAAACTATGGATACTAAATAGAAATCAACATATGCTGTTTTCACTTTTTCCCTCCTTTTTTCTTTTTTTTTTTTACTCTTATGTTTTTCTCTTTTGTTCTGATTTTTCTCTTCCAACATGATCCATAAAGAAATGTGTATTTAAAAAATAATGTACACATAAAGAAACTATAAAATTTAAAAAAAGAAAGGAATTTTGGGACTTAATATAAACCAGGGAAGTCAAGAAGTAGGGACAGAGAGCATTTCAGGAATGGGGACTAGTCAGAGAAAATGCCCACTGCCAAGAGATAGTTTCCTCTTCATGGAACATCAGAATGGCCCACTGTGTCTAGATTACTACTCATTGGTATTTCTTATATATGTGTCACTATACATATCCATTGATTCTCACAGACATATGATGAACTTTTGGAGTTCTCCAAGCAGGATAAGAATAGCATATTCCAGGAATAATCCATTTTCATATCACATCATAGTTACATAAGCAAAAGGTGAACAAGGTTTCTAATGTGTCAGAGTTAATCAGCTTATTTAGGAGTCTCTCACTTTATTAAAGGGAGCTACATGTTGTAGTGAATACAAGCTGGTTCTGGAATCACGAAGATGAATTCAAATCCAATCTCAGATTCTTACTAGCTGTATCACCCACAGTATCACTTAATTCCATTTATCTTAGTTGCCTTATCTGCACAATGGGAATAAAAATAACATTTAATTCCTCTCCTCACCAAAGTTGTTATAAGGATCAAATGAGATAATAATTTTAAAATTCTTAGCACATTGCCTAACATATAATAAGTGCTAATATAAATGTTAGCTATTATGAATTATTAAAGCTAATAGCCTCACCTTGCTAAAACCATATCACTAAAAATCCATAGAAGACAATTTGCAACTTTCCAATTTTAATTTGAAACATGTCTTCTATAAAATTTAGCTTACCTGTTGCTCTGAATCTATGTCTAACATTATTTACTGGTGTCAGGTTCCCTTAATTGTTATAATCCAAATCATTGGACTTGACACATAATCTTCTCCCCTACTCTACTACCTCTTTTATATACTTTTATCCTCATTCATCTTACCTTCCTTTTCTCCATTCACTGGCCTCTTTGCTGTCTTCCCTGTTTGGATTTTTCACACTGTTCTTAATGACTAGCATTATCTTCAGTCACTTCTGTTCACATTTCTTTTATCTGATGGCATAAACTGAAACTCAAATTTCCCTGAAATATAGCATCTCCCTTGCTATCTTCTCCAGTGCTGGCTACTTCTCTCATTTTCTAGATGCACAGGAGCAGAAAGAAGACTACACATACTTCTTGTTTTCTACTGACATTTAAAAATCTCCAATTCTGCATTCAATCTGCTCAGCATTTCTGCCCAAGTATATAACTTGCCTCTTGCTGTACTTTATGATCATTTATCTTTATTTTAAAATACTTATTGCTAGATGTCTGAACTTATTTACTAGATTTGAATACCATATTTCCTTTCACTATTAATGCTTTTCCTGCTTATACTCAAGGTTTTGCTTATTTTTGTTTTTAATTTTCTTAATTCTGAGATCTTTGTTAATTTCATCTAACCCTTCCTCTCTCCTTATTTCCCCCTATTGCTCATTTTTTGATTCTCTCCCCTATAGTGGTGGTTTAAAAGTATGGATAGCAGGGTAGAGCTGGATTTCAAAGCATCGTAGCTCCATTCCATGTTGGGTAATTTAGCTTAATTCTCTCCCCAGTAGACTGTTGAATTCCTTGAGATGAGGAATATTTTCAGTCTTTACTTTCTTCCTCCAACTTCCAGTAATCCAGCTTTTCTTCAAATATCTTTTTGAATTTTAACTTCCAAATTCCCAAGCTGTTCTGGTCTAGATCTAGAGTCAGATCTAGATTCAATACAGTTTCTAGGTTTGATACTGTAACAAAATGAGACATTCAAAAGTCATTCATCAATTAACAAAAAAAAAAAGGGATTTATTTAGTCAAGGGAAAATATATTCAACAAGAATAGATTCTTGTTTAAGGACAGTTTAAGTTAATTAAGCTGGCAAAGCTTGTTTGAATTACCCAATATAATCCACCAACCAAGAATCAGAGTGCCTCTGAAGCATCTTATGTCTGCCTTGTTCTGAAGTGATGAGGAAATGACATCCACAAAATGACATTAACCTGAGCAACAGAATCTTGAAAGTCTCAATACCTTTTAAAGAAAAAAACCTACAATAAAACAAAGCCAACACACACACACACACAAATCCAACCCTAATTTGCATGGTAGAGAGTAGAAGTGAAGATATTTCTCCTACCATAGAAGTACAGTGGTTTTCCAGTCATCTTTATCTTTGAACTTTATCAAGCACTGATGATATTAATAATAATTTCTTTCTTTATACACCCTTTTTCCTTTGCTTCTATGGTGTATTTCTTTCTTTGGTCCTTTTCTGTTCTCTGTCATTTGCTGTTCATTATTTACCTTCTTCCCATTCACATGACCATTATCTTACTTTAGAGCTTTTAAAATTTTTATCTAGCTGTTGCATTTGCTTCTCAATTGCTTTTCTGCTTCCAGTCCCTCTGCTCTCCAATTCATGTCCACATAATTGACAAATAATAGGTTTGACAACATTCCCTAATCTCTTGAATCTTCAATGGCTTCCTGTTGTCTCTAGAATAAAATACAAATTCTATAGACTCTTCATTTTGGCATTCATTATGTTAACAGAGTGATCTTTAAATGGAGCCCACAGGACCCAATCAGTACTATTAATGCCAGTCTCAAAGATAAAAGTTTGATGACCATTTCTTTCTTTTCTTTTTTCTTTTCTTTTTTCTTTTCTTTTCTTTTCTTTTCTTTTCTTTTCTTTTCTTTTCTTTTCTTTTCTTTTCTTTTCTTTCCTTCCCCTTCCTTCTTTCCTTCCTTCCTTCCTTCCTTCCTTCCTTCCTTCCTTCCTTCCTTCCTTCCTTCCTTCCTTCCTTCCTTCCTTCCTTCCTTCCTTCCTTCCTTCCTTCCTTCCTTCCTTCCTTCCTTCCTTCCTTCCTTCCTTCCTTCCTTCTCCTTCCTTCCTTCCCTCTTTCCTTCCCTCCTTCCTTTCTTCCTTCCCTCCTTCCCTCTCTCTCTTTCTCTCTCTCTCTCAATTTTTCATGTTATCTTCATTATGACAATTGTTTGCTGTTTTGAAAGAGTAGAAAGGGAATGACCTTTTATGGTTGCAGAGATGCAGGTCCTTTGCACAATAAAAGGGACACATTTCAGTGATCTGTACAAGGATGATTGCATACATACATTAAGGAAAGGCTAAGAAGGCCTAGGACATGGACCATAAACTTCTATTTCTTCTACAACCTTTGTCACCTGTAAAAACATTGATTCCTTATTAAGGAGTGGGACACTACTTCTTACTTTATATCTCCTATGTTTACATAATGCAGGTGTAATAGCACCTGGTTCCCCTTCTTTAATTAGTCATGCCTTCAAGTTAACCAGTATCAGAATGTTATTTTTCTAGTCAACTATTCCTTGATGCTATGATTGGTTGACTCATGCTTATTTATGCTATGAATGATTTACACCATGGATCACTCTCCAAATTGCACAAATATTAGGCCATTGATCCTGAGAAGCATGCATTGTAGACTTTGGCTGGTAAAAGCCCTAATATCTGTCTCCACAAAGCCCAGATTTCAGGAGTGTTGGGACTACAGAAATGAGAGTGTCCTTGTACACAAGAAATGACACTTTATTCCTGTATAAATGCCAGGTGAAACCATTAGCATGTCAGTATTCCTTGATGGTATGTCCCTTGTTTCACCTTCTGATGCCTAAAATAATAACAACAAAAAACACTGACTTGAGTGACACTGCTAATATGGTCAGACATATTGTTATTTGTCCTTATTCACGAACAGGACCATATCAGGGAAATGATGTCATGAATTGCAAATGAACTGGATTTACATGAGATAGAACTGTGTAAAATCTCCAATCTCACTCTAGATAGATTATTGGATATTGAAAGAATAGTTGGAGTGCACAAAATTACCCACTATACAATTTGCTTCCAGTTAGTCCTGAGTAAATTTAAGGCTAAGTCTTCAATCCAGCTCACTCTTTATGAAGTACTACTTTCTTAGTTATTGTCTTAAAGTACTACTGTTACTATTTTTAACCTATTTTCATGAAGTAAAATAAATGAGGAAAATTATTATGCATTATCACTACAGATAAAAATATATGCTTTGAAGTAATGAAAAGATGAAAAAGTCAGACTGTACTCTTAAGGAATTTATCAAGGAATATAATAAATTTATTATAATCCTAAAAAAAGTAGAAATTAAGTACATTTAAGTATAAATTAGATAATCTGAAAATTCCTAGATGGCAGAAATTATTTTAATGGAGGGAGATTAGGGAAGGCAACAATGGGGGACATGACTTCTAATATGCATTTTAAAGGATGGTAAGGTAGTATTCTTATTATGATCATCATTGTTTTTGTCATTTTTCTCCTATTTTTGATAATTATCATTGCCATATGGTGATGAAGAAATGGAACTCCAAACATTTGAAAGTAGAGGGTATGTTTATGGGAAATTATTTTGACCAGTTGGCTCAAGTGGGGAATACCAGAAGAAAAATTTTATTGGTAAAGTGACAAAGTTTGAAATTTAATTAGAGAAGTTCTTTAATACTTGGCTAAAATCTTATACTTTGTATGGTAGGCTGTGTGAAGTCCTTGAAGATGTGCAAATGAGATTGACATGAACATAGTAAAGATATTTTTTTTTCTGGTGGTAATGTGTAGGATAGATCGGAGGTGGAAGAAACTGGAAGCTGGCAGATAGGTTACAAGACTTTTGCAATAGTTCAAGCAAGAGATAATGAGGCCCAAGTTAGGGCAGAGGTAGTGGGAGGAGGCTGGTTCAAGAGATAGCCCAGGGGTTATATTACTATTTGGCACAGCAGAGTCTCATTTGTTATTGGAATTAACCAGACAAATCACTCCATCAGCTTAGAACGTCCATGCACAACCACCCACAGCATAGAGAGAAAGAGTCATCAATCTGTCAGTCCTTTCTGTGGCTGGGCCAGCTGTGTTTTATCCTTAGTTTGGTAATTCTATGGAAAATCTTAGCAACCTAATGCAAGTACTCTGAGCTTCTGATGTTATTATGATTATTTTCTATTCCGTCTTTCAGATCTTTTGGGGGGCCTGTTACATAGGCAATGTCAAAAAATGTTACAAAACTATGGAGTCCAGTTTTAAGTAGACTCTGGGATCCTTTTGAACTCTCCCATAGAGAAGGGCACCTGGAAACTTGTCTACCAGTTAACTTAGATTCAGTAGCATTTCAGGGATTTTCCTCTCATTAAAGTCTGCAAATGTAAATTACCTATGCACATATCATACACATACAACTATACAAACACTGAATAAATACACACACAACTATACACATTACATATCTATTATCCAAAGATTTGTTTGACATATTCATGCATTTGTTACTGACATATATCATTCCTTATTTCTTAAGATAAATTGCTAGTCATTAAATTGAAGCTCAACTTTTGATCAATTAATCTTTTAGAATCATGTCTTCAAACAGTTGATCACAAATACTTTTTGAATATTCTCTCTATATAAAGAAAAATATGCTGAATTCTTTCCTGACCTTTTCTAATTATTCCAGCTTCATTAGAAAATCAATCTATTCTCCCCTCCCAAAGCTCCTCACTCTATCTCTCTGAATATCTAAAGATTTCAAATGAAAAGGTATATTTAAGAATATGCTTAGTTTCTCTTTCATTAAAGTTTAGTGTTTAGCACAATTTCTAGTATATAGTAGGTGTTCAATAAATACTTGATGACTTGAACTCAATGTATATGAAAAATATGATTGTCTATTTATTGATCTCACTTTCTAATTGCATTGACTAGCTTATGTAAAACAAATGCTATGAAAGAGAAGAATCTAATTCACTAGGAAATTCTTCAAGGGTATATAATCCCTACCCTTCAATAAAGCAACATCCTTCTGTCTGCATTATGACTATTGACTAAAATAAGTTAATACTATTTTTATTCACATCCAAATTGATTCTTTATTGATAGCATTGAACGTACAACTGTGCTGAGGATAGTGGGCAGAGATCCATAGACTAAATTTGATCAATTCAAGAGAAAGGCTAATTAAGGCAGATTTTAAAAGCTACAATGTTGTGAGACATTTCTCCTATATTTTTTCTCTTATCAAAAGCAATTTTACTAAGTTCATGCTGATCTTAAAATTGCATTCTCTTTTCCCTCCCCACCACTCCTCCATGACAAGGTACATACCTAAATGTAGTGCAATTATTCTCTATGTTTTGGATGAATCATTTTTAACTCCAGCCAGAGAGAGTGCTCTGGTGTAACTGAACCATTAAATGATAAGTGTTTTTAAAGCCAAAGGTTATGAGTTTCATTTCAGACTTTGGATGAGAATGAGTATTGGTGAGTATCTCATATTGAGAGCAGGTCTAGATTGGCTTTCCTTATCTAACCCTAGTTTGCAAAGTTTTCTTCAGAATTCATGAGTACCTAAAGTTTAAATTATTTCCTAAATGAAATCTGGGCTAAAACCCATGCTATTGATCTATTATTGAATGTCATATCCTTAAAGATTTAAAATTTGAGGATTCAGACTAGCACTTTTGTGTGGAATGAAATTTTCTTCTCCCTCCACTTGAAGTTTATTCGTTTTATTCTGAAAGCAGTTTCTTCAACTGTTATTTACTAAGTTAATTCCTTGAAGTCAAGAACTTATTTCATTTATGATATTAGCAATAGACCTGAAGCCAATACTGTACTGTGCTTTGTATATAATTTCAATGAATTTTTGAAAATACACAAGACCAAATGATAACCCTATTACATTACTCCCCTTTTCTTGATTCAAAGATTTATTGAGATTCATTAAAAATCCAACATATTATGATAGATTACTGCCTTCTCCCTTCCCCTATCACACATATAGAATGTCATCCTTTTGGATTTTCTGCATTAAGTCCCTATTAGGTTTCAAGAGAGTTAATATCTTATGTTTCACCTGTGCTGGTGTATTTGTTTTTATATCCTTGTAAATTTATACAGCTGGGAAGCATATATTCTTAATAAGCTATAAGCTGTTTCTTCCATGATGTTGTTTACTGTTTTGTCTATTACTACAAGTTGTTTTCATGTTAAATATGCCAGAATGATGGTTTTCTTTCTTCTTTCTCTTTCTCTCCTTTTCTCTTTCTCTCTCTCCTTTTCTCTTCTTTCTCTCTCTCCTTTCTCTCTCTCCTTTCTTTCTCACTTTCTTTCTTTCTCTCTTTCTTTCTCTCTTTCTTTCTTTCTTTCTCTCTTTCTTTCTTTCTTTCTTCCTTCCTTTCTTTCTTTCTCTCTTTCTCTCTCTCTTTCTTTCTTTCTTTCTTTCTTTCTTTCTTTCTTTCTTTCTTTTTCTTTCTTTCTCTCTTTCTCTCTTTCTCTCTCTCTTTCTCTCTTTCTCTCTTTCTTTCTTTCTCTCTTTCTTTCTTTCTTTCTTTCTTTCTTTCTTTCTTTCTTTCTTTCTTTCTTTCTTTCTTTCTTTCTTTCTTTCTTTCTTTCTTTCTTTCTTTCTTTCTTTCTTTCTTTCTTTCTTTCTTTCTTTCTTTCTTTCTTTCTTTCTTTCTTTCTTTCTTTCTTTCTTTCTTTCTTTCTTTCTTTCTTTCTTTCTTTCTTTCTTTCTTTCTTTCTTTTTTCCTTGAAGTTTTCTTGTATTTTACTTTTTCTCAGAACAATTTTTCTAAGTAATAAAATGTTATGTACTTGTACATATGAGAGAAGGGACAATTATATGGTAAAAGCAGTTATTTTAGAATAAGAGAGAAATTGGGGGAAAAAGATACATAAAATTCAGCCTAGGTAAGCAATAGATAGATGCTTTTGTCAGCACAGCATGATAAATGAAAGGGCCCCAGTGGCCCTCTTATTTGTTTAGGCCTCCTGCTTCTGCAGCAACTGCACAAAACTAACATTGAAGCATCTACCACTAAAACATAACATAACCTAACAATGATCAGCCCACAGGGCATTTCCAAGAGAAGGCTAGATTGTTCTTCTGAGGAAGTACCCTAGCTCTAGATGTCCTGAGACATAAAGAAAAGCATGGATTGCGGAAGACTTTCCAGTACATTAGTCGTATTTGAAAGGAACTAACAATTCTTACATTAATATTGCCCTGTCTTCCAGAGTGACATATGGGAAAGCACTGTACCAGCCCATCTGCAGACTTCTTGTTTCTTCTTTCTCATCTCAAGACCAAGAGATCTGAAGTAAGAAACAGGATCGGACTCATAAGTCCTGGGTCTGAGAGGGTTTCACACATGCTGTAGCTACTTCACTCCTATGCCATGCAGATGACTGAGCAATTACAACACATTGTTTGTTTTTTGTGTGTGTGCACTATTTGTAAAACCACTACAGAATGTTTACCTTGTGAACTGCAGTGACATTAAACATTTTGTACAGCACCTAAGCCATTTGTTGTTAAGCAATTCTCAGCTAATGGCTTTAAAGTGCTCTTACTATTGTGACTTCAGAGAATATTTCAGTTCCCTCAAAAAGACTGTTATTTATGCTGTATCAAATTCATTTATTCACATGTTATATTTTAAGCAAAGATAAACAGAGCAGTCAATTAGTAAATGTTAGTAACTTAGTAAATGAAAGTAAATGAAAAATGAAACATCTATTAGAAGTCCTTCTGAGAATTCTTGGGAATAAAAGAGCATGAAAGTATTTATATGCATATAATAATTTTGTGACTTTTTTACGCAATCATTTTCTGTCATATCCAATTCTTCATGACCCCATTTGGGATTTTCTTTGCAAAGATATGAAAGTGGTTTATCATTTCTCCTCTAGCTTATTTTGCAAATGAAGAAACTGAGGCAAAAGTTGTTCAAGCTCACATAGCTAATTAGTATTTGAGGCAAGATTTGAACTCAGAATGATGGATCTTTCTGATTGTAGGCTAGATGCTCCATTCATTATGCTACCAAGCTGCTCACTTTTGTTCCTAATAACACTAACTAGCTGGTCATATGTGTGCTCTTTTGATTGTTCTTAATTTTCATTAATGATATCTTTCATTATCTCATTTATGTAAGTTCATATTACAGAGATTTACAACCAAGAAAATAATAACAATCATACCTTGCATTTGGGAGGGGGTGTTTGAAATTTTGGAAAAGTTCTTTTGTAACTATGAATTCATGTGAATTCATGTTCACCAGGAGAGTAAAATGGGAAGAACACTAGATTTGTAAAACTTGCATTTGGATCAACTCTAATTTTCTGTGTGACTTTAGGCAAGTCACTTCTCTTTACTTCACTATTGTGATGTGTAAAGCTAGTTTTGTAATACCTACTTTGCCAATTTTACAAAGTTATTGTGAAGATAAGATATAAAAAAGGTTTACTAGCACAATTCAAAATAAATCCACAAAATTTGTTAATATTATTATGTAGCAATAACAAAAAACATATGGAAAAGATAGAAAAAGAAATAACATTTATAATACTAGAATGCATGAAATATCTGGGAGTTAGCCTACTGATGTTTACCCTAAATTTATATGAGGATATTGCAAAACACTCTTTACCATATAAAAAAATGAGAAAGATATTCATGGTTGGGCTCTACCAATATAATAAAAATTTATGACACTCAGTAAACTAACATAACTTTCATGTATTACAATCAAACTACCAAAGGATTAGAAAAATAATAAGAATATTAATTTAGAAATATAGAACAACTAGAATTTGAAATGAAGTAATAAGAGGAAAAGGAAAAAATGAGGGACAAATAGCCTCTTTTATTTTTAAATTATGAAGTTAAGCATGAAATAAAATTAGCATTTTTGTATAGATTGTAGAACATGGAACTCTGAATCTTCATTTTTATACATTTATATATTTTTATATATACATTTATATATTTTTCTTTTAAATATATAATAAATTCAATATATAACTTTTAAAGCTATCCTGTAATTTTTTTTTGTCCTTTCTTTTGTTGCATTCTCATTTTTGTTCATTTATTTTGTTTGGGAATTAATTCTATGCTTATTTTATTTCTTTCATTTTTCCCTTCCCCCATTGAAAAAAAAAGAAAAGAAAAATTATTGTAGTAAATCTGCATAGTCAAATGAAAAGAATTCCTTCATTGACTATATATAAAATTGAATATTTTACTTTGCATTTTGTCTATCATTTCTTCATCAGGATGTGGATAGCATGTTTCATCATCAATCCTCTTAATTACAGTGTGTAATTATGATGATGATATTTCTTGTCCTTCGATATTGTTTTGCTTTATTTTTTGTTATTGTAGAAGTTGTCCTTGTGGTTCTATTCACTTTAGTCTTTATCAGTTCCTATAAAATTTCAGGAGTTTCTTCAAAATTATTCTTTTTTCATTTCATAATGGAAATCTATTATATTCATATAGCATATGTTGTTTAGTCATTCACTAATTGATGATACACCTATTAAAAATGCTACAATATATTTGTGTATATCATTTCTATTTATTTTTTTTTGTGATCTCTTTCTAGTCCACATCTGATAGTGATAGCCTAAAGGTAATGTACAGGTTAGTACATTTGGGGACATTGTCCAAATCAATTTTTACAATTTCTGGAGTAATCCACAGTTGTACAATGTATTAGTTTGCTTACTATAACACTATACCAACCTCTCTCCATCAATTTCATTATGATTTTTTAATTTTTTGTCATCTTTATTAATCTAATGTATGTGATATAGACCCCCCCATTGTTTCAATATGCATTTCTCTAATTACTGTTGGAAGCCTTTTTTTTTTTTTTTTTTAATTTAATATATTTAGGTGTTGGCAGTATACCAAGATAAGGTCAAAATGGGTTCATGATGTAGGGAAAAAGAATGAGATTATAAATAAATTAGAGGAACATAGGATAGTTTACCTCTCAGACCTGTGGAAGAGGAAGGAATTTATGACCAAAGAAGAACTAGAGATCATTATTGATCACTAAATGAAAAATTTTGATTATATCAAATTGAAAAGTTTTTGTATAAACAAAACTAATGCAGATAAGATTAGAAGGGAAGCAATAAACTGCGAACACATTTTTACAGTCAAAGATTCTGATAAAGGCCTCATTTCCAAACTATATAGAGAATTGACTCTAATTTATAAGAAATCAAGCTATTCTCCAATTGGTCAAAGGATATGAACAGACAATTCTCAGATGAAGAAATTGAAACTATTTTTAGCCATATGAAAAGATGCTCCAAGTCATTATTAACCAGAGAAATGCAAATTAAGACAATTCTGAGATACCACTACATACCTGTCAAATTGGCTAGAATGACAGGGAAAGATAATGCAGAATGTTGGAGGGGATGTGGGAAAATAGGGACACTGATACATTGTTGGTGGAATTGTGAACACATCCAGCCATTCTGGAGATTGATTTGGAACTATGCTCAAAAAGTTATCAAACTGTGCATACCCTTTGATCCAGCAGTGTTACTACTGGGCTTATATCCCAAAGAGATTTTAAAGAAGGGAAAGGGACCTGCATGTGCAAGAATGTTTGTGGAAGCCCTCTTTGTGGTCGCCAGAAACTGGAAACTACATGGATGCCCATCAATTGGAGAATGGTTGAATAAATTACGGTATATGGATATTATGGAATATTATTTTTCTGTAAGAAATGACCAGCAGGATGATTTCAGGAAGGTCTAGAGAGACCTATAGGAACTGATGCTGAGTGAAATGAGCAGAAACAGAAGATCATTGTATACTTCAACAACAATACTGTATGATGATCTATTCTGATGAACATGGCCCTCTTCAACAATGAGATGAACCAAATCAGTTCCAATAGAGCAGTAATGAACTGAACCAGCTACACCCAGTGAAAGAGCTCTGGAAGATAACTATGAACCACTACAGAGAATTCCCAATCCCTCTGTTTTTGTCCGCCTGCATTTTTGATTTCCTTCACAGGCTAATGGTACACTATTTCAAAGTCTGATTCTTTTTGTACAGCAAACTAACTGTTTGGACATGTATATATATATAGTGCATATAATTTATACTTTAACATATGTAACATGTATTGGCCAACCTGTCATCTGGGGGAAGGGGGGGAGGAGGGGAAAAATTGGAACAAAAGGCTTGGCAACTGTCAGTGTTGTAAAATTACCTATGCATATATCTTGTAAATAAAACCTTATAATAATAAAAAAAATATTTGGTGTTGGAAGTTTGGATTTCTTCCTTTGAAAACTGTGATTTCATAACATTTGAGCATTTAGCAATTGGAGAAAAGCTCTCACAAATTTAAATCAATTCCTCCTTACATAGATTAGGAATCAAACTTTTATCAGAGAAATTTTCTGGATAGTTTTCCCTGTTAAAATACTTCTCTTCTAATTTAAAAGGTGTTTCTTCTGTTTTACCAAAAACATTTAAATTTTACATTATCAATTTATGTTCTGTAAGACTTCTATCCCTTATTTTGTCTTAAACTTTTTTTTAACCTTACTTATAGATTTGAAATGTATCTTCCTAAGATCAAATGTAGCTACAACCACTTATTAGCTGTGCCTGGGCTAGTACTATATTGTCTATGTGATAGAATATTGTATCAAGAGTATGTAATCTGATCTACTGCTAAAACTTTCTATTTCAAATAGTTTTGATTTTTATTACTTTATAGCATTACTTGAGATCTGTTACTGGTTGGTCTCTTCACACTTTAAAAAACTTTTTTTCCTGATATTCTTGATTTATTATTTCTACTTCACTTTCATCATATTTTTTTAGATTTATAATTTATTTGATTTGTATGACACTGAAATTTTCTTTTTTTGTCATCTTTATCAATCTAATGTATGATCTCTAGTTATTTAGAAAGTTGTTTTTGTATCTTGTCTTTGGGGTTTTATGGACAATGCACAGATTTACTTATGAGGAATTATTTACATTTTTCATCTTTGCCCAAATGATTTCTATAATTTTATTTATTTTTTAACAGTTTAACAGTTTTTTAAACAGTTTAATAGTTTTAACAGTTTTAATAGTTTTTAACAGTTTAACAGTCTGGGCTCGCAGAATCCACAAATATCAGGGACGCAACAAATAACCAGCAGAAGATGATTTCAAAGCTCTCCAGAAAAGGTCTTTTTTCAATTGGGCACAGGGGAGGGCGGGTCAAGTGGAAGCAGGCTGAGCATAGACTCTGAGTGTAGGCAGCACAGACCCAGGTGGTGGGGGCTCCATGCACTTGAGAATCTATGGGGAGGAATTTACAGCAGTGTTGGCTACTCTGAACTGGATGCAATCCAGTAGATCAGCAGAGAAATTATAAAACATCCCACACAAACACAAAAGGTAAATGGAGAACCTGGAAATGCCAGAATTTCATGAGACCTGGCCATGCCCACTCAGCCCCTGAAGTCAGCTGCTACTGCCACTTGCAGAAAAGCTTAGACAATCTCCTTTGCCCTAAAAGCAGATGTCACCTTTTTTTTTTTTTTTTTAAAGGCATGAAGTTCCATGGTGGAGCTAAGATGAAGGAGACACCACATGTTTCTCTCTGACCTTCTCAACAACCCTCACACTAATTACAAAATCCAGCCTCTGAATTAGTTCTGGAGCAGCAGGACCCAGAAATATTGAGAGTGCAACAAATTCTTAGCAGAAAATAATTTTGAAGATCACCAGAAAAGGTCTGTTTCAATTGGAATAGAGAGGCAGGCAGACAGCACCACCAGCTCAGTACAAATGGTTATATAGATAGCTCAGAATCCTGGGGTGGTGCAGTGTCTGAGTGGCAGAGAATCTACGGAGAAGAAACAAACCAGAAAAGGTCTGTTTTAATCGAAAATGGGAGGGAGGCAGTCTAACACAAACAGCTGACCACAGACACCAGCATAGAAAGCAGAGTCTTGGGCATTGCTGACTCCATGGGGCGGTGCAGACTCTGCAGAGCAGAGAATCTACAGGGAGGAATCTACAGGAATGTACTCCAGTGCTGGCCACTGTGCCCTGGTTGCAAGCCAGTAGATCAGCAGAAATGTTAGAAATATCCAACATAAACACAAAGCTCAATAGTGAAACCCAAAATGCCAGAATCTCATGGGACCTGGCTATGCTCATCCAGCATCTGGAGTGAATCAGCACTGACCCAGAACAGCTGTGGCTGCTTGGAAAACCTCCATGTTCTAAAGGCAGACCTTAACTTTAAAACAAATGAGTAAAAAAGTAAAGAGGATTTTGACAATAGACAGCTTTTATGGTGAAAGAGAAGAACAGATTTCAAACCCTGAGGAGACTAAAGGCAGATTGTCTCCAGATGAAGCCCCAAAAGGCTATATAACCTGGTCCCCATTATACAATGCTCTCCTAGAAAAAATTGGAAAAGATCTTAAAAGAGAGCTAGAAGAAAAATGGGGAAAGGAAATGAAAAATTTGCAAGAGGGTTTGGAAAAGGCAACACAGAATCTATCTGAAGAAAATTCACTACAAAATAGACTTAGTGAAATGGAAAAAGCATATAACTCATTAAAAGATTAGATGAAATGGAAAAAGAAAGAAATTCTAAGAAAAACAGAATTTGTGAAATGGATAAAGAAAATAGCTCCTTAAAAAACAGAATTTATGAAATGTAAAACAATTCTATAAAACAAAACAACTCATTTAAAATTCAACTGGACAAAAACAAAAAGAAGTAAAAAAACTAAATGAAGAAAATAATTCACTAAAATTCAGAATTGAACAAATGTAAAGGAATGACTCAATAGACAACAAGAATCAGTTAATCAAACCCCAAAAATGAAAAAAATAGAAAAAAAAATAAGATACCTCATTGGAAAAACAATTGACCTGGAAAATATATCTAGGAGAGACAATCTAAGGATTATTGGTCTCCCCCATGATGAAAAAAAGAGCTTAGACATTATTTTTCAGGAAATCGTCAAAGAGAACTTCCCGGATATTATAGAAACAGAAGGTAAAATGACCATTGAAAGAATTCACTGAACACCCCTTGAAAGAGACTCCAAAATTAAAGCTCCAAGGAATATTGTGGCTAAATTTGAGAACTATGAGACCAAAGAAAAAATATTACAAGCAGTCAGAAAGAAACAATTCAAATACTAAGGAACCACAATAAAAATTACTCAGGACCTAGCAGCTTCCACTTTAAAGAATTAAAGGTCTTGAAATCTGATACTCCAAAAGACAAGGGAGCTTTCAATGAAGCCAAGAATAAATTACCCTGCTAAATGGAGCATTTTCTTTCAGGGAAGAAGATGGACATTCAACAAAACTGATGAATTCTATTTATTTTTGATGAAAAGACCAGAGCTAAACAAAAACAAAACAAAACAAAACAAAAATAAATTTGACCTCCAAATATAGAACTCAAGAGAAACATAAAAAGGCAAAAAAGAAAAACAAAGTTCTTGAGAACTATATTTCTGTTATGGATATACATTTAGAATATATGTATAATCTGATTTTACTGTCATAAAAGATAAACTAGAGATGGAAAAGGGATTGTAACAGAAAAAAAGGAGAAAGTGGAGGTAAAATGAGGGAAAATTACATCTCAGGAAGAGGCCAAGAATTATAATTGAGGGAAAGAAGAGAGGGTGACAAATATTGCGTGAATCTTACTTTCATCAGATTTGGCCCAAAGAAAGAATATTAGATATATTTGGTTTCACCAAGAAATATCTCTCATTTTATAGAAAAGTAGGAGGGGAAAGGGGAAAAGGGAAGGGGTAGGCTAAATAGAAGGGAAAAGTGAAATAGTAGGGAAAAGGTATAATAGAGGGGGAGGGTCTCTAAAGGGGAGAACAGCTTAAGGCAAGTAGTGCTATAAGTAAGAGGGAAGGGGAAAAGGAAAAAGAAAAGTATAATTTGGGGTTAATAAGATGGCAGGAAATACAGAATTAGTAGTTTTAATTGTAAATGTGAATGAGGTGAATTCTCCCATAAAACGTAAGCAGATAGAAGACTGAATTAAAAGCCAGACTCCCACAATATGTTGTTTACAAGAAAGCATAGCAATATATACAGAGTAAAGGTAAAAGACTGGAGCAGAATCTATTGTGCTTCAGTTAAAGTATTTTCTTCACTCACTTTTTTTATATCTTTTTGTAATTGTCCAATTGTGTTTTTATCTTTTATGGAATTTTTTTCCATTTTATCCAATTTATTTTTTAGAGAGCTGATTTCTTTATCCAGCTCACTAATCCTGTTTTCCTTGGAATTGTTTACCTTTTCCAGCTCACTAATCCTGTTTTCCTTGGAGTTGTTTGCCTTTTCTAATTCACTAATTTTATTTCTCAATGATTTGATCTCTTTATCCACTCTGGATGACTTCTCCAGGCTCTCTTTCCAAGCTTCCCTTTTCTTTTCCCATTTCTCTTCTAGCTCTCTTGTGAGAGCCTTTTTGATTTCCTCTATGAGATTCTTTTGTATTGAGGAGCAGATCATATTCCCCTTAGGGGATTCCTCTGGGGACAGTCTGTTTTTAGTCTCCTCAGTATTTGAAGTCTTCTCTCTCTCCATACAGAAGCTGTCAATGGTTAGAGCCCTTTTGAATTTTTTGTTCATTTTGTCAAGAGCGGAATGGAAGAAAACAAATTGACAAGAGAAACAATTGGTCTGTTTTGGGGGGATGGGGCTGGATGGAGTTAATGGGCTTCCTCTACAGACTGGGGGTAGGGCAGCAGAGAGCCACTAACAGAAGAGCGATGGCTGTGCTGTGTCTGTGCTTTGAGGCTCTGAGAACTCGGAGTCATTCCAGGTGGGGGTTGGGGGTGGCCGGTTCCGAGAGACACTAGCTTTCCAGGGTTTTAATCTTCACCTCAGGTGTTTACACCCCTTCTGCTGCTCCTGCTTGCTGCCAAGATGAAATATCCTCAGTGGGGTAAAAGCCTTTTCCCAGAAACTGCAGAGATCGTACCCCTCCCCCTTCAGGTCTGAGCTGTGTGAGTTGTCTGTCTCCCTCTGGCTGCCTGCCCTCAGTTGGCGCCCAGTCTGTTCAGCCCTCCCCCAAGCAAACACAAACCTTCTCTGGTGAATTTCAAGGATGTCTTCTCTTGGTGATTATTTGTGGGTTTCTTTTCTGGTCAAGCATTAACTCTGAGGCTTGTCATGAAGTAAGTCCTGAGAGAAAACACAGAGCTCAAACAGCTGTCTGCCTCCACGCCGCCATCTTGGCCAGAAGTCCCATGCTTCAGGTAAAGTAAAAAATAAATAAATAAATAAATAAGCAAGAGTAGCCATCTTTATCTCAGATCAAGCAAAAGCTAAAGTTGATCAAATTAAAAGAGATAAGGAAGAAAACTATATCTTGCTAAAGGGTACCATAGATAATGAAGCAATATCAATATTAAACATGTATGCATCAAGTATAGCATCTAAATTCTTAAAGGAGAAGTTAAGAAAGTTGCAAAAAAAATAGACAGCAAAATTATAATAGAGGGAGAATTCAACCTTGCTCTATCAAAACTAGACAAATCATACCACAAAATAAATAAGAAAGAAGTTAAAGAGGTAAATAGAATACTAGAAAAACTAGATATGATAGATCTTTGGAGAAAATTGAATGGAGAAAGAAAGGAGTACACTTTCTTCCTGGCAGTTCATGGAACCTATACAAAAAATTGACCATATATTAGGACATAAAGACTTCAAAATTAAATGCAGAAAGGCAAAAATAGTAAATGCATTTTTTTTCAGATCATGATGCAATAAAAATTTCATTCAATAAGGGCCAGGGGAAAATAGAATAAAAAGAAATTGGAAAATAAATAATCTTATCCTAAAGAATAAATAGGTGAAACAGCAAATCATAAACACAATCAATAATTTCATCTGACAGAATGATAATGAGACAATTTATCAAAAATTGTAGGATGCAGCCAAAGTGTTAATAAGGGGAAATTTTATATTTCTAGATGCTTACTTGCATAAAATAAAGAGATCAATAAATTGTGCTTGCAACTAAAAAAGCTAGAAAAAGACTAAATTAAATCCCCCCAATCAAATATTAAACTTAAAATTCTAAAATTAGAAGTACAGATTAATAAAATTGAAGGTAAAAAAAATGATTGAATTAATAAATAAAACTAAGAGTTGGTTTTATGAAAAACCAACAAAATCGATAAATCTTTAGTTAATTTGGTTAGAAAAAGAAAAGAAGAAAATCAAATTGTTAGTCTCAAAAATGAAAAGGGAGAATTATTCACTAATGAAGAGGAAACTAGAACAATTATCAGGAGAGCAATTATCAGGAGTTACTTTGCCCAACTATATACCAATAAATTTGATAACCTAAGTGAAATGGAGAAATACCTACAAAAATACAGATTGCCCAGATTAACAGAAGAGGAAATAAATTACTTAAATAGTCCCATTTTAGAAAAAAATAAATAGAACAAGCTATTAACAACTTCCTAAGAAAAAAATCTCCAGGACCACCAATTACATGTGAATTCTACCAAACTACTCCAATACTATATAAACTATTTGAAAAAATAGGGATAGAAGGACTCCTACTAAATTCCTTTTATGACACAGACATAGTACTGATACTTAAACAAGGTAGGATGAAAACAGAGAAAGAAAATTATAGACCAATTTTCCTAATGAATATTGATGCAAAAATCTTAAATAAAATATTAGCAAAGAGATTTCAGAAAGTCATCCCCAGAATATTACAACATGACCAAGTTGGATTTATACCTGGAATGTAGGGCTGGTTCAATATTAGGAAAACTATTAGCACAATTGACTATATCAATAATCAAATTAACAAAAACCATATGATTATCTCAATAGATGCAGAAAAAGGATTTGATAAAACCCAACATCCATTCCTATTAAAAACACTACAGAGTATAGGAACAAATGCACTTTTCCTCAAAATAGTAGCATCTATTTAAAACTATCAGCAAGCATCATATGTAATGGAGATAAACCAGAACCATTCCTAATAAGATCAGGGATGGAACAAATTTGTCCACTATCACCATTGCTACTCAGCATTGTATTAGAAATGCTAGCCTTGGCAATAAGAGAAAAAAAAAGAGATTAAGAGAATTAGAGTAGGTAATGAGGAAACCAAATTATTACTCTTTGCCAGTAATATGATGGTATACTTAGAGAACCTTAGAGAATCAACTAAAACACTATTAGAAATAATCCACAACTTTAGCAAAGTTGCAAAATAAATCCACATAAATCATCAGCATTTTTGTAAATCACTAACAAAATCCAAGAGCAAGAGATACAAAGAGAAATTCCATTTAAAATAACTGTCATAGTATGAAATATTTGGGACTCTCTCTGTCAAGGGAAAGTCAGGAACTATATAAGCAAAACTACTAAACACTTTCCACACAAATAAAGTCAGAGCTAAACAATTGGAAAAATATCAAGTAATTTTGGATAGGTCAAGCAAATGTAATAAAGATGATAATACTACCTAAACTAATCTATTTATTTAGTGATATACCAATTAAACTCCACAAAACATTTTACTGACCTTGAACAAATAACAACAAATTCATCTAGAAGAATAAAAGGTCAAGAATTTCAAGGGAATTAATGAAAAATGCAAGTGAAGCTGGCCTTGCTGTATAAGGTCTAAAACTATATTATAAAACTGTGGTCATCAAAACCATTTGGTACTGGCTAAGAAATAGCGTAATTGATCTGTGGAATAGGTTAGGTTCACAGGATAAAACAGTCAATAACTATAGCAATCTAGTGCTTGGCAAACCCAAAGACCCCAGCTTTTGGGATAACAATTCACTATTTGACAAAAACTGCTTGGAAAATTGGAAACTAGTATGGTAGAAACTAGGCATTGATGCATACCTAACAATGTATGCCAAGATAAGGTTAAAATGGGATCATGATCTAAACATAAAGAATGATATTATGAATGAATTAGAAGTAGATAAGATAGTTTACCTCTCAGGATCATTTTTACACTTAAAGGTTCTGATAAAGGCCTCATTTCTAAAATATATAGAGAATTAACTCAAATTTATAAGAATTTATAAATGGTCAAAGGATATGAACAGTGTTTCTACTGGGATTTTATCCCAAAGAGATCCTAAAGGAGGGAAAGGTACCCACATGTGCAAAAATGATTGTGGCAGCCTTTTTGTAGTGGCAAGAAACTGGAAACTGAATGTATGCCCATCAATTGGTAAATTATGGTATATGAATGTTTTGGAATATTATTGTTCAGTAAGAAACGATCAATAGGATGATTTCAGAGAGGCCTGGAGAGACTTACATGAACTGATGCTAAGTGAAATGAGCAGAACCAGGAGATCATTATATATGGCATCAACAAGACTATATGATGATCAATTCTGATGAACATGACTCTCTTCAACAATGAGCTGATTCAAACCAGTTCCAACTATTCAGCGATAAAGAGCTCCATCTACACCCAGAGATAGGTTGAGGGAACTGAATGGTTCACAACATAGCATTTTCAGTCTTCTTGTTGTTGTTTGCTTGCATTTTATTTTGCTTCTTTTTTCTTGTGCGGCTCAATAATTGTATACATATGTATACATGTATTCGATTTAATATATATTTCTACCATGTTTAACATATATTGGACTATTTGCCATCTAGGAGAGTACTGGGAGAAGGAGTGAAAATTGCAGCAAAAGGTTTTGCAAGGACTAATGTTGAAGAATTGTCCATGCATATGTTTTGAAAAATAAAAAGCTTTAATTTAAAAAAAAAACAAAATTATGATTCTTTGTTTTAGATAGATATTATTTTAAAATAGATACTATAAATGATATTAAGGGGAAAGTCCATTTATCTTTTATCTTTTAGGTGTATTCAAATAGATATGTGTCAAAGCTTTATCAAAACTTTTTCTGCATAACTGATGATGAAGAAGAGAAAGACAAAAATGAAAGGTAATGCAATAACACTACTGAATTAACAAATAAAAATGAAGGTAAAATTTAATAAAATTATTTTTATTTTAAAAAGTAAAAGGGAAATTAAATTACTATACAAAAATGAACAAGAAATTTACTACAAATGACACAAAAACAAAAATATTTTAAAAATATTTTATATAACTGTATTCTAATAAAACTGACAGCTTAAATTGGAGAATATTTATAAAAAAATAAAAATGCTTAGGGTCAAAAATATTGAACTTGAAGATTAAGAAAAAGTAATTGAATAAACCATACATGAATTCCCCAAAGGAGAAAATCAAACAAGTTTGGAGGCATTTATAAGAAAATTCTATCAAATATTCAACAATTAATTTCAATATATAAACTGCTTACAGATATAGGCTAAAAACTCAATTCCTCCTTTCTATATATTCTCTCCTATATCAATTGCCAGTATCATTTAACTGTTTAAATCAATTATCTTTTATAAAGAGATGTTTACTGAGAAGACATGACATGAATAAAAATATAAACTTTTCCTTACAACATCTAGAGGCCCACACTTTCTAAACTTGTTCAATTTCTGGTGAAGACTGGGTTCACACTTTAAGCAGTTTCTACAAAGCATTCATCCTACCAAGTTCACTTTTGGATGTTACATAGCTAATGGATGTGCCACAACTCCTTTGCAATCCTAATTCCATTGCTTGGAAGTGTGGCTTTGGACTTTGCTTTTTCCATGTCAGCTCTTCACAACTTTGACCTGACAGGTTAATTGAACTTTGGTGGCTCAATAATGTGCCTTTTCAAAGCTTATAAGGTGGACCAGTCTTTTTTTCTGTCTCTATCACTCCTTCACCTAAGACAGTGAAGATAGATGCAACAGAAACAAAGCAACAATAGAATCATGAACTCTTGGTTTCATATCAGATGTTTGGTTTTCTGGTTCTCTTTGTCTCTGTCTCTGATTATCTCTGTTTCTGTTTATTTGTTTGTTTCTGTTTCTCTCTGTCTGTGTTTCTCTTTCCACTTCAACCCCTTCCATGTTCTTTGCCTACTCACTCAGCCAAGTGGGAAAGCATGAGGGATCATTTTGGTCTGTTGGCAGATTTTTGGTGTGTACCCATACTCTCAACATTGTTTAGGAGCAAGCAAAGAATGACACACATGCATTCAAAGTTATGCTTTAAAAGACCAGTTCCCCAATACAATTATTTTAACTCTACTGATGAGGAAACTGAGGTCTTCAGTGAACATATCTAAGATAAATAAGAGTAACAAAAAAAGCTGAATGCTTCTTCAGGCAACAGAGGGCAATTAAATTTGGATACAAATATATCTCTTCTCCATATAATTTAAAAAAATATAAATACATTAGGCCCTAAGTCACATATTTTTATATTTATGCCATACTAAATAATAGTAATTGTATACACATACATATATGAAAACATATATGTGTATATACACATAGATGTAAAATTTTATGTGTATACACACACACACACATACAGAGTTTTACAGATTTAGAACTGGAAAGGACCTCAGGGGCCCATGCTTCCAATTTCCTTATTTTCCAGATGAGGAAACTGAGCGCTAGGAAGGTTAAGTGATTTGCCTAGGATTATGTAGGTAATAAGTACCACAGATGGAAGATTTGAGCCCAGATAGGACCTCTGACTCCAGATCCAATGTTCTTTCCATCTGATTTTATTCCCTAGAGGTCTTTAAGGTTACCAACTGCTTTCACAAATATTAACTCATTCAATCTTTATAATAATCTAATGATACAGATTTTTATATTCTTTTAATGATAAAGACACTGATGTCAATAGACATTTAGTGACAAGCTCAATGTCAAGTAACTAGTAAGGAGCAGAGCTGAAGTTTGAAGTGAAATTATATCTATCTATCTATCTATATCTATATATAAACATATAGATATAGATATACACACAAACATACACACATATATATGCATATATATTAATCTTTAACTGTACTAAGATGCCACTTCCCACATTCCCAATATCTATTATCTATAGATGCTAGATTAACTAAAGTGTAAATTTAAAAGAAATGGAAAAAAATGGAATTCCTCAAGTATTTCTTTATCAATTAATTCTTTCATTTTTACATATGCTTTTCTTTCACTTTACATATGCTTTTGCATTCCATGTCTATTTTGTATGCTGTGTGAGCCATTGAAATAGTAGAAGTCAAAATGTTATTCTGTATATTTTCCTGTGATTAATAGACTCTGCTTCAATTTTGAATGAGGTTTAAGTTTGTTTTCCTCTTTTATACTTTATAGAAAACACACGTGGGATCTCTCTGTGATTACTCAGTCTTAAACAAAACACCCAGATGAGTCTGCCAAGCTTGTCTCTGTCCAGGTGTCTTATTCAACTTAGAAAAGCTGAGCCATTTATCCATCTTACAAGTACCCCTACATAATAGAAAGTCAAAGAAGGGTTCATTGCCATCCTGAATTTCCCCTGAGTGCCAAAAATGACTGTTAACCCTCCAGGAGAGCCTTAGGAGATATGTAGCAACAAAGCCTATTTTAGCAACATTTGTATGCAGATAGGCTAGGATGCCAGAAATGCAGGTCCTGGTACAAGTTCATAGCCTTGATCCTCACTGAATACCTTGCAATTGGAGATATTGGCTTTTCCCTTAATGTTGAAATTGTTGGCATCCAGTTAAGGTGGTTACATGGTGACTTGGCTCAAAACTTACAGTGAAATATATTAATTGTTTTAATACCAGACTTTGAGTGACCTTGTTAAAGTTGTTTCTTGAAGTGAATGATGACAGCAGCCACAGATCTTGTTTGAAGAGATAGCTAATTTCAGCTCTCAAGTTCTTAACACAAAACCAATATGAAACTACACATAAACAAGCTCACATATTGATTGAAAGGGCTCTTGAGAACCCAAACAAGAAGCTCAGAATAGATATCTGATGCCAAGACACGAGATCTGCTCCAGTTACTGCCCCCCAAAGTCTGCCAGGTGTTTGCAGTTTTCTACATGTTGCAGTACACCTTGGTCATCAAAAGAGATTTCTGCCTGGGAAAAGTGAATCCATCAGAACCCTTTAGAAACTGACTAATAGGTGTAAACAGGATTAGAAGCAAGAATAAAGTTAAGACTATGATTTGATAGTTTTCCAAAAACAAGTGGTCCATTTACAAGATATGTGAATAGATATATATTCACACTATAACTTTGAAAAAAATGCAGATTAAATTTCTTCTTTTGTTGAAAAATGGGAATTCAGTAAAGAACCAAAATACTGACAGAGCAGACACCATTCATTAATGAGCAGCAAACCTAACCTTGAGATAAAATGGTTCAAAATGGCAAAAGACATAGTAGTATTGTTATGATCAATCAAAATTTGGAGCATAAGAGACCTTACAGAGTTATGAACCAAGAGTTGGAAGAGAACTTAGAGGTGACCTAATTCAACCCTTCATTTTATATGATGAAGTTGTGACTTGCTGAAAGGTCACATAGCAAGTAAAAATAAGGAGATAGGAACTCAAGTTCTTCTGAATCCAAAACCAATACTCTTTTCAGTGCACCATGCAGTGAAATTCTGCTTGTTTACTACTACCAAAGGCTTCTCAAGATTTAATGGAATGAATGATGATGTTTTTATAAGACACTAGTGATGGATGATATATGCCAATTTTAAATTCAGGTCAGAAACAATGTAAAGACTTTTTATATTTTTATTTTTTTAATTTATGAAATAACAAGAATTTTTATAATAAAGTGGAAATTTTTTAAAAAGATGATTGCTAATTCAACATGGACAAATTGTTTATGTTTTTTACATGGAAATGTATACTATGTTTTAAAATTGTTAACAGTAATTAGGTAGCTAAAATGAAAGTTTGGGGTAAAATTGAGTATGACCTGATTCTATAAAGCAAGAGTGTCTAGGAAAAGGTAAAATATTATATTATGTTATACAATTATTACAATACAATAATTATATAAATGAGGTACAGAAGAAAAATCAATACAGGCATGGGAAGTAGGAGGACTCATAGTTCTGAAAATTTACATTGGGAATAGAAATTATGTATATATATATATATGTATATCTATCTATCTATATATATATATCTATATATATATCACAGACACAGACACACATACACATATACCATGAAGGGAAAGTATCCTCTAAAATCTATAAAGAAATAAGAGGGGAAGGGAATAGAATAAGGTGGGGAAAAGGATTAGGATCAATTGGGGTACAGAAGAATATGTAGATTTGTGGCAATGGTGTGTAGATTAATGGGTGAGAAATAAAGGATAAGTTGGGATATTGAAGAATGTGTGTAGAGTTATAGTAGTGGGACAAAGTCTACTGTAGATCAATGGAAAAGGGATAAAAAGGGGGAAAAAGATAGCATAAGATAAGGTGGGCTATAGAAAGGTGTTTAATAGGAATAGGATAAAATGTATAGACAAATGGGAATGAGATAAAGAGGGAAGGAAAAGGTGGGGGGAGAAAAGGGAGGGAATAATGGGTAGGGGGAGGTTAAGTAATAGCAAGGCAATTTAAGAAGTAGAATTAAAATAGAAGAGTTAGCAGGGATAGGAAATACAAGAGACACACAAACACTACAACAAAGATCAGGAGCAGAATTTATTAGGAAAAAAAAAAAAAGTAGAGCCAGTAATCATTGATAATAGACAAAGAAAAACTTAAATATTCAGTCAAGAGAGAAATTTACATTATATGTCATCCATATTAATATCGTTTTGAATGCATGTTTAAATATGGATAAATACATATGTTGGTAAGTATACATGGGTATGTATGCATATTGGTGTTTGTATGTTGATCTATATATATATGTATATGTGTGAGTAGGTATGTATATATAAATATATCTGTACTTACCTGTAGCCTTCTGGGGAGAGATGGGGAGAATGTAAGGGGAAAAAAAAGAATGAAGTAAAAAGTACACAGCAAAGAACAAAAAGAATAACATACAAGGAAGTAAAGAAAAGACAGTCATGAATATAAACTCTTCTATTATAATATAAACTTTCTTAAAATGGAAATTTATTGTTATATATTTTGAATCCTTCTTGATGTTCTGCTGCATACATGATAATATTTTGTTTCATTTTACTTTTTTGCCTTTCTTTTTCTATTTTGTGTTTTCTAATTTCATAATCAATATTCTAATAATAATACTAAATTCATAGTTCAATAAAATTTTTTTCAACAAAAAATTTAGAAAGAAATAAAAAATATGATTATATGTGAAACTAAAGATCTATTTTGTATAACTTGTTATTTCTTTTAAATATATAATACATTTATAACTTCTCCCCTTCGTTTCTTTCCTCTTCACTTCCTACTTTTGGAGATATTAGACACAAATGAGTGTGTATGTGTGTATGTGTGTATACATAGATACACACACTCATTCTATATATCATTCTACATATACTTTTACTTATTAGTTCTTTCTCTGTTTGTAAATAGCATCTTTCTTTGTAGTTTTTTTTAAAATTTGGGTATTTATAATAGTCAAAATGATTTAGTCACTCAAAGTGGTACCTAAAAAATATTGCTGTTACTGTATACAGTGTTCTTTTAGTTCTGCTCATTTTACTTATCATTTCATGTAAGTCAGTCAGGCCCTCAATGACAGCAATCTCATAATTTCTTTGCCATCAAAAGAGAGCTACCATAAATATTTTAGAATCTATAGGTTTTTTCCATGGTTTTATCATTAATACTATAAGGAAGTAACTCATACAATATGGAGGAATGTCCAAAGATATCAGTGACTACAAATTTCACTTTAAAGGTCACTGGATCAGTTACAATCTTTTTTTTTTCTCTAGGATTGTGTTCAGAGTTGTATTATAGTTTGTTATAAAACAAAAAACATCTCATGATTTCTGTGTTGAAAAAGAAAGTCTTCATAAATCTGATGAGAAGTGTCTTGGCACTTGTAGAACTAGGTACTGTCTATAACAATGTCTTATTCTCTCTGGGGGATGGACGTACTGTTGTCTAAATACTTTGTGTTCTCATGGGAGTAAGTATATAGTAATTTATTTACATATATATTCTTGAAATCTTGAGACTTCAAGCTATTTGACTTGTGGGTAAAGAAATAAAGGAGGAAAAAAGAATGCTAAGAATGAACATAAAAGATACCAAAGGGACTCAGACCTACTATATTCATTACAGGAACAGAGTACATGAAACTTCAGCTGTTTCATTAGCTCATGAATTTGCAACTATAAGGGATGTTAGAGGTCATGTATCTCAACACTTCCATTTTCAAGATGCAGAAGTTAATGCCCAGGGAGGCTGAATGACTTGCCTGACATTGCCCAATAGTAAGTGGAGGAGGGAAGATAGAAACTGGCTCCTCTAATCTTAAACTCAAAACTCTTCCCTAGAAATTAATTAACTGCTTTTGTTGAACTTCAAAATAATGTAAAGCAAGGAAACGTTATTTCAGGATGCAGGATTTCACTAATATAGAAAACAGAATCTTATTTATTCAACTTTGGGATATGTAGTTGCAAACAATCACCTGAGAAACTGATATGTTAAGTAATTTACCTACAGTCACAGAAGAAATGACATGTCAGAGGCAAAACTTATATCCATATTTTCCTGACTCTTAAGTGATTTTCTATTTAGTTCTCCATCCTACCTGTTCTTCAGGGTTAGAATCAGAGGTTTTGTGATTGCTTGCCTCATCCTTAATGCTTTTTGAGAATCTGGGTTCTGCCTTGAGAAAATAATTAATAATAATAATAGTTAATATTTACAAAGTGGTCCAGGTTCTATGCTAAAAGTTTTATAAATGTCATCTCATTTGAGCCTTGCATCAACCTTGGGAGGTAGATACTATTATTATCCCCATTTTACAGATGAGGAAACTGAAGCAAACAAAATTTAAGTGACTTTCCCAACTTCACAATAACTAGGATCTGAGGCCACACATAAACTCAAGTGTTCCTGACTCTAAGCCCAGGACTCTAGCTGCTGTACCAAATAGCTGTTTTCAGTAGATAAATGTTTCAGGTTGAAACTCCCCTCTTTTAAAATTAGTAATTAAAGGGGCAGCCGGGAAATCTGGAGTACCTGAGTTCAAATCTGGTCTCAGAAACTTAACACATCTAGCTGTCACTTAACTCCAATTGCTTTAGTAAAAACAAACAAACAAAACTTAATTAAGGTGTTTCTTTCTTCAATAAATTAGACAGATACTGGTACTGTGGCTGAGAACTGGGGACCCAAAGAGATCAGTTTTAATTGGGGAGACAACATTCAAAAATAAATGTTCATACAGGACACATTTTGTAAGTAGAAGACATTTTTAGAGTAAGAGAAGTAACAGGTAGTGGGGTAAGACCAGGAGAGGACACAACATCTGCTTTCTGTAAAACACTCCAAGGATCACTGATTCCATTAGTCTTCATTCATGCTAATTGCAAACCGTCTTTGTCTTAGTTGGCCTTTGAGTGCTTTTTGACCAACATTTCCATCACCTTGAAGTTAAAATGATGATGAATCTTTCCAAACTGAGCAAAACAAATTGAGCAAACTGACCATTTGGGGCTCTTCCTTTAGATCTTTCTACTTTGACAGGGCCTATTAAGAGCTTTTGCTCATTTGAAACATCCTTCAGGAAACCAAAGCTATCTCCATGAATAAACAGGTGACTTTAGTGGAGGCCATCCTGTGAATATAAATCTAATTCAGAAAATGGAAAACAGGTGACTATTTTCTATTGTTTTAATATTCCTGAGTCATCAGATAACTTCTTATTCTTATCTTTTGCCATGTAAGCATCCCTTCTCTCTTTGATCTTTCCTCCTTTGATTGTTGAGCACTTTCAACATGTCTGGTCCTCTCCTCTGGGCACTTTACAGATTTCTTCATATTAAAATATGCTGCACCAGGTATCTCCAAGAACCACTTCAAGGTTCTTCAATATCAGATTGCAAGATATGTCAGCCTTGTAATGCTTGGTTTGTTCTTTTTTATTTTTGGATGTGTAAGAGAACTAAAAAATGATAAAGTTTAGAGAAGGTGGTTTCTTGGCTCATTATTATGCTGGAGTTTTTGTACACTTTTAGGAAAAAGATTTTTCAGTTTGCCATTCAGTAATCTATAGTACTATCAGAGCACATCTTTTTTTAAAAATGCAAAATTACTGACCTAAATTTTTCATCATCTTCACTATAAACTTTCCATAGGAAGAACTATTTTTAAATCAGTGCCTTGTATAACATAAAAATATAATATTTGCCACAGTAGTCCTATGAATAGATAGTATAAGTTTAATTATTTCCATTTTATAGATTAGATTGATGCTCAGAGAAGTTTTGTCATTTCCTCAATCACAAGGTGGGAAGCTCAGTAGTGCATCTATACCTGACCTGGAATCAGGAGGATTCATCTTCAGTTCAAAATTGGCCTCAGACACTATTAGCTGTGTGATACTGAGCAAATAATTTAATCAGTTGCCTCAGTTTCTTCATCTATAAAATGATCTGGAGAAGGAAATGGAAAATCTTTCTAGTATCTTTTCCAAGAAAGCCTCAAATAGGTTACGGAAGGTCAAACATGACTGAAAAGCAATTGAGCAGCAAGAGAGCAGTAGATCTAGATGATCCATATCCTAGGATATTGAATAAACTAGATAGATTTCAGAGTCACTATTACTGATCTTTGCTAAGTATAGACAGCAGGAAAGGTTAGAAGCCTCTTAGTCTGGTGTTGTCCCTGAGTATACTATCCTTTCTGTCTTGAATCTGAGCCTTGATAGAATGTTTTTTTTTTTTTTTTTTTTTTTTTTAGTCTACCCCACCCCCATTTCCTAGTAGCAACTTCTGGATCAGTGATTTCATGTTATTAATGGGGGTGCTTCATCCTCAAAAAGCAATTTTTTTTGGTCAGCTCTTACCTATCCTTTTCTTTTTTCTTTTCTTTTTCTTCTTCTTTTTTTTTTTTTTTTTTTTCCTGAGGCAATTGGATTTAAGTGACCTGCCCAGGGTTACACAGATAAGAAGTGTTAAGTGTCTGAAGCCAGATTTGAACTCAGGTCCTCCTGACTTCAGGGCTGGTGCTCTATCCACTACACCACCTAGCTGCCCCCTACCCTTTTCTTTCACCCTTTTATACTTCATTCTCTAGGCACAACATTGTTAATTATAGTTATAAAGTCATAATTATTTTGACAGATTATTTTTTATACTACTGGGCTATACCTCTAATCTAACTTACACTGATGCATCCAGGTATTTTTAAAAAATCCCAAACTAACAAGCAAAAAAACTTCAAATCTTGGTCTATATGAAGGTGCCAGAGAGGACTGATTGACCTTGTCAGATTCAGACTAAAATTATGAATTTGACCTACAACTGGTGGAAATTAAAATAGAAAAATCATTATTTCTGAAATTAGTAGACATAGATTCAAATATTGTAGTTTCCTCTAGAATCCATGTGACTTAAAAATGTTTAATCTACATTATTAATACTTTATTAGATCTATTATTAAATTATTTGAGTCATCTCTTGACTTTTCATGACCCAATTTGGGGTTTCCTTGGTGAAGATCCTGGAAAATTTCCTTCTCCAGGAAAGGGACTTATATATACAAGAATGCTTGTGGCAGCCCTCTTTGTAGTGGCCAGAAACTTGAAACTACATGGATGCCCATCAATTGGAGAATGGCTGAATAAATTGTGGTATATGAATATTATGGAATGTTATTGTTCTGTAAGAAATGACCAGCAGAATGATTTCAGAAAGGCCTGGAGAGACTTACATGAACTGATGCTGAGTGAAATGAGCAGGACCAGGAGATCATCATATACTTCAACAACAATACTATATGATGATGAATTCTGATGGACATGGCCATCTTCAACAATGAGATGAACCAAATCAATTCCAATATAGCAGTAATGAATTGAACCAGCTACACCCAGAGAAAGAACTCAGGGAAATGAGTGTAAAACACTACATAGAATTACCACTCCCTCTATTTTTGTCTGCCTGCATTTTTTATTTCCTTCACAGGTTAATTGTACACTATTTCAAAGTCTGATTCTTCTTGTGCAGCAAAATAACTGTATGGACATGTATACATATATTGTATTTAACATATACTTTATTATATTTAACATGTATTGTTCTACCTGCCATCTAGGGGAGGGGCTGTGGGGGGAAGGAGGGGAAAAATTGGAACAAAAGGTTTTGCAACTGTAAGTGCTGAAAAATTATCCATGCATATATCTTGTAAATAAAAAGCTATTAAAAAAAAAAAAAAAACTATGTCAAATACAAAAAAAAAATTCCTTCTCTATCTCATTTAATAGATGAGGGAACCAACATAAATAGAGTTGTGACTTTCCCAAAGTTACATAGGCAGTAAATATCTGAGACCGGATTTGAATTCAGGAATTTGTGTCTTTTTTATTCCATGACTGAATCTCTATCTACTATTCTACCTATGTGTCTTTTGTTTGTTTGCTTAACTTTAAACAAAATATTTATTAATTAGTACAAGCATAAGTGTTTCAATACACAATGTATTGAAAGAGTCAGATTGGAAATAAACCTAGTTATTTATTTAGGTCATTGGTAACCTAAGCAAGTTATTGAATCTTTCTGTTTTTCCTATCCAAAAATTTAAGGGATTAAGATAGGATGTACTCTGAATTCCCTTTCATTTCAGTATCTATCATACTATGATCTGCACATTTAATAGTTATGAATAGGAAATTATATGTAAGTATATTCCTTTTTTTTCCCTTTATGAACTCAGTAGAGCAGAACTACATTTTCTCTTGTTCCCCATTTATCTAAAAAGAATACCACATAACTTGAGAGATAATGTAGGTATGTGATCATACTACAAACAATTCAATTCAACAAACATCTGTAAAGTACATGATATCTTCAGTGCTTTGGGCATACAAAGACAAAAATTGAAATAGTTCCTGCCCTTAAGGAGCTTACATCTTCTGAAAGTGAACAAAATACACATAGACAAATATAGAATATGTCCAAGGTAATAAAATATGATTCCAAGGAGGAAAACATCTTACCAGAGAGTCATGGATTCATTGATTTATAAAGCTGGAATGGAATGGATTTTAGAGTTCCAACTACTTCAAACTCCCCAGGTTCAGGGTGTAACTTGCTCAAGTTCATATAAGTTGTAAATGACAGAGGTATTTTTAAAAGGCAGAATTATACTTTGAAGGAAGTTAAGGATTCCATGAACCAGGGAGCACATTCGAGACCTGAGGAGATCACTTGTTCAGAGGTCTGAGGTTGATATTTGAATTTTATGAATGAGGAATGAATGGCTAGTTGGCCTGCTTGACTAAAATGAATCTAGATGATCTAGAGCAACTAAATGGCACAATGAATAGAGTGCTCGGCCTGAAGTGAGAAAGATTCATCTTCTTGAGTTCAAATCTAACTTCAAACAACTGCTAATTGTGTGACTCTGGGCAAGTCACTTAATCCTGTTTGCCTCAGCTCCTTACCATTGAAATGAGTTGGAGAAATAAATACAAACCATTCCAGTACCTTTGAATGGGGTCACACAGAGCCAGACACAATTGAAATGCCTAAACAAGTACACAAAAACTATGATCTACTAACACCTCTATTTCCCCAATCAGTTTAATGTTTGGTTTTTAGTCTTTCTAGTCAATCCTACTCTTATACTAAAGAACTTTAACATAAATCTAACTTCACTTTCATCCTTTCAATTTTTCAAGCTAAATTTCCATTTCTTCAATATACTTATCTCCCATGGTTTATTCCTTCACTCTCTATTATATACAAGTAGGGATAGTCACAATTTGGATCTTGTCATCCTCCACTGATATTCTTCTATAATTATTAAGAACTCTGAAGTTACTCTGGTCGCAATTATGTTATTATAGTATCTCTATTGTCTTAATTTAAAAAAAAATCTATTTTTCCTCATTTTCATGAACTGAAATTCCTTTACCCATCAGTACTTTTCAAGGCCATGATAACCTTTTCACTAGTTAAATCCTCTTTCCCTCTGAATTTTGACTCTTTAATTAACCAATTCAGCTCTATATTTATTATCCATTCTCAATTGCCCTGCTACCATGACCTATTGCCTATCATATAATTGCCAAAGTCTAGCCATGAATTATTCCTACCAGCTACTTTGTCCATTATTCATTACATATGGTTGAATGAAGGTTAATGGAGTCTTGTAATTTTGCTGACTGGGTCCCTCACAGATATATCCAAACTTAGTTGGGTCCTCACTGCAGCAAGATAATCCTTTACTTTTCCCTAATTTATTCTCTATTCCACTCTTCTTAGTTGCTGTTCCAAATCTTTCCTCTCTTCTAAATTTTCCTAAACTCCCTCAACTGAACTGAGAACTCACTGTTTTAGTAACAAAATCAAGGCTATGTGCTGGAACATAACTTTTGTTCTCTTCAAATCAAAACACTGGTCATTCCACCTCCAAGTTGTTTCTGTTTCTTTGCTATGGCAAAAAAAAATGCTACTATAAATATGTTAGTATATATGTAGGACCTTATTTGTTATCATGGATATCACCAGAGCATATGCCTCATACTGAGATCTCCAATTCATACCTCCAACATTCAACAATGATTATTAGTAGATGTATTTGCCATTTTTATCAGTTATGTGGATTTGAGGGAAAGGTCAAAATTGTTTAGGTTTGCCTTTTTATTCTTGGTAATTTTTTAAAGAATTCATTTATAAGTTGTATTTTTTCTTTTTATTATTTTGTTCATATCTATTGAACACTTATCTATTAGAGAATGATTTATTTTATATTTAATAATTTCCCTTGTAGCTTAAATATCACACATCAATGATATTTTATGTTTTGGTTTTTCCAGGTCATCCACTTGCCCTCTTATCCTACTCTTGTTAATTTTGTTCATTCAATAATTTTCAGTATCATGTCATTATTTTCCTTTTTGTGATTTTTCTATATCCCTTGTTTGTTTAAAATTCACTCTCTGGTGATAGAGGAGAAAGTACCTGATATTACTGTCTTCTAATTATTTTGTCATCTAATTGCTAATATTCAGGAGACATAATTTCTTTTTGATATTACTGTGGCATATTGTATAAGATGTTGGTCTGAATCTAATTTCTGCCAAGCTATTCTCCAGTTTTTCTGCATTTTTTGTCAAATAAAACTTTCAGTAAAATAACTTATTCTCTTGAATTTATCAAAAACTGGCTTATTGAGTTCAGTTCTTTTTATCTATGATGTTCCTCTACACTAAAGTGTTAACCACTTCCAAATATTACCAATGAGTACTGCTTTATATGATTTCTAAATTGATTTTCATTGTCATGCACAAAATGATGTTAATTTAAAAAAAGATATTATTGTGTTAAAATGGGTCAATGATAATGAGGAAAAATGTATTTTTAAAAATGTGAATCTCAAGACCCTTTCTTGTATTGACTGCTAGATTCTAATAAAATTTATCAGCTTTTTCTATATCATTCCTAAGTAAAATGTGACATGCATCCTATTGAAGAGATGGAAGGTTCTACTTTAAAATTGAGCTTCTGGATGGCAGTAGAGCACAAGAAAACATCTTGATCTTCATTTTTGGAAAATGCATTTTCTTCATTATCACTGGCCACATTTAACAACGATGGTGTTGAACCAGATGTTGAGCAAAGCTTTTCAGTGGTCAAATATATGTTGTCAGAGTGTTCATGAAAAAGTCATTAGCTTTCCTCCCCTCTTCTTTCACTGTCAGGCCAAATCATGTCATAAATATAGGCACTTGTCGAGCAGGATATCAATCTATCCAGGTATCACCCACTTCCTGTCTCTAGCCATATGTTTCTGTTATTTATGTCAAGAAAATCACATTTACACAACCACTGCTTGTTGTTTACAGAAGTTTAACTCCTCTGATATAACCTTGCTTGTATTGCATGCTTTTAGTCCATAGATTATACATGAGCTTGTACATTTTAAAATATGCTACCACATGCATGATAGAATAAACACAGAACTGAATTGACAGCACCATCTGCCAAATACAGCCCATGGCAGGAGAATGGACCTTGTACAGTATTCAACTCCTGCGACCATTAGATCAGTGTAGTTTTATGGAGGTGTGAGTTACTGTGTTTGTTAAATAACAATTAGTTTAGGAAAATTTGATCATTAGAATAATTAAAAATTTGTGTAGGATCTGTAAAAAAGAATTTTAAATAGCCTATTTTCTGATATTCTATAGGCACAATTTATGACCTGATACTACTATATGCATGTAATTATAGATGTGTACACATTTGTTTCTATTCTGTTTATATTTTTCTCTTATACATTTAGGCATCAGTTATTATTAAGACATCTGACAAATCTATGTGTGTGTATATATATATATATATATATATGTATATATATATATATACATACACACATTTTTAGTTATTAGCAGTCAATAATACAATTTTAAAAAAATAAAATGAATGATGTAGGGAAATTTATTTTTAATGTTTGACATTGAATCAGTCAAGAAAAATTAATACTGCTGTTTATAATCTAAATTATGTTTTCCTTTAATATGAATGGAACATTACATATTACTCTCAATTCTCACCCATACACCCACATGGATTATTTTTTTTCTTGTAAATCTCAAAAAAGAATACTTTTTATTTTTTGTCTAAAATGAAAATATTGTCCTAAAAATAGGCTTCAAGATATCACTAGTCATCTTCCACACCCCCATAACCAACCTAAAAATAAGACAGTTTTTTTTTCAGGTTGTTGACAATTATGGGACGGTTCATATAATTTAAATACAGTAGAAAGATGATGCCTTTCACTTATTCAATTTCCAAGGCTGGTATAATTATTTTTGGAGTCGTATTATTTTTAGATTCTTTTGGCAATGTCATATCATTATTTATTTGGAGGCTACTGAAGGATAGACTAAAATTGAATATAGATCAGATTCCTAACTTAACAGACAAAATTATTCTCATTACAGAAGATTATATAGGGTATGAAATTTTTAAATTAAATAATTTCTTAAATAATTGGTAACAGAGAACTGTGATAAGGCATTTTTTTTTAATATTTGACTCACAAATAGTTTCTTTTAATCAGTCAGTTATGATAGCACCTTAGTCTAGTAAGAGCTCATATTTCATTTGTTTATAAAAATGCACTATCATGCATTAAAGTAATTTTTTTCAGAAGGTAATTTTTCAAAATTTTCAATGTGTAACTTTAAAAGTTTTGGTTTTCTAACATAAAATAGAGACAAACTGTGAGAGACATAAAATAGAGACAAACTATGAGAGACAAATACTTATAAAAGTAATATATAAAATATTACGTAAATGTCAGGTATCACAATCAATATATTCTTTTGGTTAAAAAAAACAGGAACTAGCAAGATTTAAATTTGAAATGATTATACATGATTTAGAAACTTTTCCTTTTGAAGTTGATTTTTACTACTTATTGATGTAATTATTTTCCTTTAATACCAGCTTCAGATCATTTCCTGCTTTGCAATTACTATTCCCAATGCCCATATCAGTTGAAATCCTCCACTTCTCTGATGGGATACCAATAACAAATATGAAGTAAATGGAACTGGTAAGAGGAGAGACAAGTAGTCTTTGAGAAATGAGCTTTTTAGCACAGCCTTATGTGTCTACCAATGATGGTTTTTCAAAAGTAGGCACACACAGCTCATATTGTTTAGCCTACAGAAACTTCATGCATTACCAGTGTGTGAAGCTAAGAATCATGTAGAACTTTGTTGATTTATGTTTTCACTGAGGAAATATGAATTGTCCTCTGTACTTTTTGAATATCTAAATTCATTCAAAACAAATCTCTTCTGTACTGTTTTTTTTTAACATAAAGCAAGGAAATAATTTCATTAATTTATATCTCTTTACATCATTTTTAGATGTCTATTCATGGCTATACTTAACTTATATACTTATTACATATAGAACATGGATGACCAAAATGATATTATATGCACTATAAATTAGGACTGAAAGAAACTTTATAATCCTTTTAATTCCATTCTTTAATTTTATAGATGGCAAAAATTGATACTCAGGAATTTTTAAAAATTGACCAAGGTGTCTCTGTCTCTCTGTCTCTCTGTCTCTCTCTCTCTGTTTCTCTCTCTCTCTCTCTCTCTCTCTCTCTCTCTCTCTCTCTCTCTCTCTCTCTCTCTCTTTCTGTTACACACACACACACACACACACACCCCAGAGATGGGATTTAAACCCCATGTTCTCTGGCAGAGTCGGCACTCTTCCCACTAATCTTTGTATATGTATGAGTACATACACAGATAAACATACACATGTGTGCATATGCATACAACTACAATGTAACAGTCCACATGCACATGTGTGTAAGCACACATTTGCATTGTGTTTATATGACTGTAGAAATGTATCTGTGATTTTATTGACAGATATGTTGGGGAGGGACTAGACTTGTGCTTTTATTTGTATAGAAAAGTCCCAATTGGGAAGCTCATTGAGAGTTTCCTAAGCTACTGAGATCAAACTTTATTCTAAACTTGGCCATGTAAATTGACACTTACTAAATAATTTTTATTCTTATCTTTGTTAGAACACTAAAAGTCTGACTAATTAGCCTAACACAACAAATTAGTCTTTCCTAACAATAGGAAATTGATGTAAAACTTGAGTTCAGGTCTTCCAGATTCAAAGACAAGTCCCTCTGTATGCTGCCTTTTGTTTTGTTTTGTTTTGTTTTTGTTTTTGTTTTTGTTACTGTAGACTATATTGGTGAAGTAGTAGTTTGGGAAAATTTAGAAAAGTAGAATTTAACAACTTTTCTTACTCTGTAGCTTTATCAATAGCACATTATGTCCACCTTATGCCAGACTTGCTGATGTAAAGATTTCTTTTTTTATTTGCTTGGTTTTTTTTTGTTTGTTTTTGTTTATTTGTTGGGTAGGTTTACTAAACAAATAGATCAAGATAATGTCATTACAATTATTTATCTACAGTGTGGCAAAACACTTGAGAAAGTCCCTTGTAAACTATATAGAGAAAAAGGGACTAGCTGAAGATATATTCAGAGGAAGTTCAATGACTAGGTCCAAAGAAAAGACATTGTAATGGGGATATTAACCTGAAGGGAGATGTCTTTTAGTATCTAGATCTCCAGAATCTAAACTCTGTTCTGTGCACTTAAGAGGTTTTTATCAGTGCACTATATGAATTTCTGCATAGTATGCTTATTAAATTTACAGGTGACATAGAAGTGGGAAGGATGGTTTATACTTCAAGTAAATCTGAATCCAAAAACTTCTCAGGAAACTGGCTTGATGGATTGAATCTAAAAAAATGGAATTCAATACAGATAAATGTAAAGTTACAGAAACAGAATCTCTTATTTATATAGAATATCAGAGGTATCTTACTATGTCTTACTAAGACTTCTTTCTACAATATATTTAATACATGATAATCCAACCTTTGCTTGAAGGAGTTGTAGGGTTACTACATTCTGAATTCAGCTGCTTAATTCTTGTACAGTTCTAATTACTTGGAAACTTTTCCTTACACAGAGTATAAATCCACTCTTTTGAAATCCCCATTGCTCCCAAGGCCAAGAAGCTCATTTTATCTGTATATTATAGGCCTTAAACCATTTAAAGAGAGCTATAATGTCTTTTTTAATGTGTAAGAAGCTACAAGGTATAGTGGGAGAGCTGGATTCAGTATCAGTAAGAACACAGTTCTGACTGTGACACATCCTGGCTTAAGATAAACTGGGCAAGTCACTTAGCGTCTCAGGGCTCTGAATAACTCTGTATGACTATACATTACAAAGCAAGTGCATACATTTATTGTTAGATGGAAGTCCTCTCTGAGCACTTTCATCACCAATGAAATTATAGATACAGTCTTTCCCTCTCCCTTCTTGGTTCCACCCCCCATTCCCCAATTTTCTTTCTTTCTCTTATTTTCCTTTCATCTATGTCTCTCTGTCTCTGTCTCAGTATTTTAATATCTCACCCTTTCATTTTAAAGTTTATGATTTATATAAAGTCAGTTATAAGTGTGGGAGGTCTAGAACTTGTATTCAAAGTTTAAAGTCATTATCCTTTTTCACTAACACCTTTTCCCCCTATAGAGGGAAAAATTTCACAACTCTGAAAGCTGGTATTTTGTTCACTTTACCATAGTTTATTAGCAATGATAAAATTTAGAAAAAAATAATTAAACATTTTTAAAAATTAACATTGTAAGGTTTGCAAAACATTATTAATTGAACTAAGTATGAGTTGAAATAAAAGACCATTGTTATCCATTATAAGTGACACAGTGGATAGAGTGTCAGGCCTAAAGTCAGGAAGACTTGAGTTCAAAGTCCCTGTCAGACAATAGCTGTGTGACCTTGGGCAAATTATTTAATCCTGTTTGCCTCAGTTTCCTTAGATGTAAAATGAGATGTATAAAGAAATGGCAAATAACTCTGGTCTCTTTGCTAAAAAACAAACAAAACAAAAGAAAAGAAAAATACCTCCAAATGGGATCTCAAAGATGACACATGACTGAATAGCAAGAATATCACTTTTGTGTCAGAGAATATGCTTTTGTTTTCACAGATAGTGTGTAGTATGTTGCAAATAATGTTTTTCCCCTAATAGATTAATTTCCTTTTATTCTTATTTTTTCCTCTTTTAGCACCATTAAAACAGAACAAAGACACTCCAATATCTCTGTTTTATTTAACTCTCAGTGAGTCTTGAAAATGTAAAAGTTCTAAAAGGATACTTGTTTATTATTCTTCTATTAAAATGTGAGCATCTCATTATTGTACAACAACATATGTTCAAAAGTATTTATCTTCTTACTTTTCTCCTGTCTCTTTTGGTTGTATATGAAAATGTTTATTCAGCTTTGATACTTTTATCAGGATTGTTTGAAAGCCCTCCATTTCTTCTCTTTTAGGATTATATTCCATTTTGGAGGGTATATTATTCTTGGTTATAAAACTTTTTTTCTTATATTTTGCAATATAATTTTCTGGCTTTTTTATAATGTCACCTGCCACACTTTGTGTAATCATGAATGCTTTGATTTTCAGGTAATTCATTATCCTTGTTATATCTGTCATTGACCTGTTTTTCTAGTCAGTTTTTTATTGTTTATACTTTCTATCTACTTTTTTCTTTTAATTTTTTCCCATATTATTTTTTATCTAACAGAGTCATTACTTTCTATTTAGTTTATTTTAGTTTGGGGTAAGCTTGATTCTTGGATACATTTACTTCTCTTCTCAGCTTTTAATTTTCCTTCTCATCCTTTTGTTTCTAGTTATCGTTTCATTTAACTTTATGTTTTATATCTCTTCATTTTTTTCAGATCCATTAAAAAAAGAATAAACAAGCAAACCCTGCTTTCATAGAGATGTGATGTATAAAATAAGATCAAGCCCTAATTTCTTTAGGAACCTTTATTTTTATCTCAGTCTCCTGGTAACTCAACTTAAGTCTTGGCCATGGCTCATATTTGGTCTCTTCTTTGAATAAGTCTCTATTCAAAGTTGATTTCATTCTTTGCTAGGACCCAGACAGAATTGGGCTAATTTTAATTGAATGTTTCAGTTGCCTTCTCTGTAAAATTATGGTAATATTATCTATGTCATAAGGTTGCAATAAGGATCAAATAAAATAATGCATTATGTATTGCACTACATACATATATATCCATGTCTACATTTATACATATCTATATCAAACCTTAACATATATTTGATTTTTATAATTACTGCTAAAATTCATCTTTAACTTGGCTATGGCTCAGATAGAAATATTCTTTAAACAAATGACTATCCAACTATCACTCTTTTATTCTTAATGTTCATCAAACTACTGAACTGGTATATGAGATAATTGATTTTTTATAATGAAATTAAAATGTTGAAATGCAAGATTATCTTCTTTGTACTGACTGAAAAAATTTTAGGGAAAACTTGGTTAATAGACAAGTTGTTGGAGTTAAGATATACTTCTTCCAGAGTGGTTTTGATTTCCTTTATATATTTTAAGGGATTTTTACTTTATGTAGTAAGGAATTTATGATTGCTTGGAATCCTGATATCTACTAAAGACTTTATTCTTCAAATTTAATGAATCAACATTATATATAGGAATTGTGGACAAGAGTTTTGTTAGTAATAATGCTCTAAAAGCTGTACATTTTTTTAAACTGAGGGTTAATTCTTAAGAGTATTTTTATGTTTTTGTATTTGTAATACAGATACCTGTGATCTCTTTTATGAGGAATGAAAACATATGGTAAATAATGGTAGTTATTTAGTCACATCCTTTTAGATATTTGTTAGATACCATTTTTGGAGGGGATAAACTTCAGTAATATTTTTGCAATTTTTTAAAAATTTTTTATTTTATTTTATAATTATAACTTTTTTTTGACAGTACATATGCATGGGTAATTTTTTACAACATTATCCCTTGCACTTACTTCTATTCAGATTTTTTCCCTTCCTCCCCCAAACCCCTCCCCCAGATGGCAAGCAGTCTTATATATGTTAAATACATTACAGTATATTCTAGATACAATATATGTGTGTAGAACCGAATTTTTTGTTGCACAGGAAGAATTGGATTCAGAAGGTAAAAATAACAGCTTACACTCATTTCCCAGTGTTCCTTTTCTGGATGTAGCTGATTCTGTCCATCATTAATCAATTGGAATTGGATTAGCTCTTCTCTATATTGAAGAAATCCACTTCCATCAGCATACATCCTCGTACAGTATTATTGTTGAAGTGTATAATGATCTTCTGGTTCTGCTCGTTTCACTCAGCATCAGTTGATGTAAGTCTCTCCAAGCCTCTCTGTATTTCTCCTGTTGGTCATTTCTTATAGAACAATAATATTCCATAACATTCATATACCATAATTTACCCAACCATTCTCCAATTGATGGACATCCATTCATCTTCCAGCTTCTAGCCACTATGAAAAGGGCTGCCACAAACATTTTGGCACATACAGGTCCCTTTCCCTTCTTTAGTAGTTCCTTGGGGTATAAGCCCAGTAGTAGTATGGCTGGGTGAAAGGGTATGCACATTTTGATAACTTTTTGGGCATAATTCCAGATTGCTCTCCAGAATGGTTGGATTCTTTCACAACTCCACCAACAATATTTTTGCAATTTTTTTTTTTTTTAATTTTTTTTATTATATATATATATATTTTATAATATTATCCCTTGTATTCATTTTTTCCAAATTACCCCCCCTCCCTTATTCCCTCCCCCCGACGACAGGCAATACCATACATTTTACATGTGTTACAATATAGTCTAAGTACAATACATGTGTGTGAATATCATTTTCTTGTTGCACAATAAACATTAGAATCCGAAGGTACATGCAACCTGGGCAGACAGATATTAGTGCTAACAATTTACATTCCCCTCCCAGTGTTTCTTCTCTGGGTGTATCTACCTCTGTCCATCATTGATCAACTGGAAGTGAGTTGGATCTTCTTTATGTTGAAGATTTCCACTTCCATCAGAATACATCTTCATACAGTATTGTTGTTGAAGTGTACAGTGATCTTCTGGTTCTGCTCATTTCACTCAGCATCAGTTGATTTAAGTCTCTCCAACCCTCTCTGTATTCCTCCTGCTGGTCATTTCTTACTGAGCAATAATATTCCATAACTTTCATATACCACAATTTACCCAACCATTCTCCAACTGATGGACATCCATTCATCTTCCAGTTTCTAGCTACAACAAAAAGAGCTGCCACAAACATTTTGGCACATATATGTCTCTTTCCGCTCTTTAGTATTTCTTTGGGATATAATCCCAGTAGTAGCGCTGCTGGGTCAAAGGGTATGCACAGTTTGATAACTTTTTGGGCATAATTCCAGATTGCTCTCCAGAATGGCTGGATTCTTTCACAACTCCACCAGCAATGTATTAGTGTCCCAATTTCCCCACATCCCCTCCAACATTTGTCATTATTTGTTCCTGTCATCTTAGCCAATCTGACAGGTGTGTAGTGGTATCTCAGAGTGGTCTTAATTTGCATTTCTCTGATCAGTAGTGATTTGGAACACTCTTTCATGTGAGTGGATATAGTTTCAATTTCTTCCTCTGAGAATTGTCTGTTCATATCCTTTGACCATTTATCAATTGGAGAATGGTTTGGTTTCTTATAAATTATGGTCAGTTCTCTATATATTTTGGAAATGAGACCTTTGTCAGAACCTTTGTTTTTAAAAATATTTTCCCAATTTGTTACTTCCCTTCTAATCTTGTTTGCATTAGTATTATTTGTACAGAAACTTTTTAGTTTGATGTAATCAAAATCTTCTATTTTGTGATCAATAATGATCTCTAGTTCTCCTCTGGTCATAAATTCCTTCCTCCTCCACAAGTCTGAGAGGTAGATTATCCTCTGTTCCTCTAATCTATTTATTATCTCCCTCTTTATGCCTAAATCATGGACCCATTTTGATCTTATCTTGGTATATGGTGTTAAGTGTGGATCCATATCTAATTTCTGCCATACTAATTTCCAGTTTTCCCAACAGTTTTTTCCGAATAATGAATTTTTATCCCTAATGTTGGAATCTTTGGGTTTGTCAAAGATTAGATTGCTATAGATGTACCCTTTTTTGTCCTTTGTATCTAATCTGTTCCACTGATCTACCGGTCTATTTCTTAGCCAATACCAAATGGTTTTGGTGACTGCTGCTATATAATATAGCTTTAGATCAGGTACACTTAGACCACCTTCCTCTGAGTTTTTTTTCATTAGTTCCCTTGCAATTCTTGACCTTTTATTCTTCCATATGAATTTTGTTGTTATTTTTTCTAGGTCATGCTTCCAGTCCTTGTGGTATCTATCAGTCCTGAGCTAATTTTGAGACTTAATTTATCTAATTGGTTGTGAGGGAGTGAGGACGTTCACTGAGTAGTGTGTTTCTTCTCCGCCATCTTGGCTCCGCCCCCATTTTTGCAATTTTTAATCATTTTCTTGAAAACATCTTTTTTTTGGAAAGTTGTTTATTGAATTTATTGCCTAAAAAGAAAAGCAAGACATACATAATAGAGCTTTGTGGTTTCATGGTACAATCTACTTTCTTAGTTCTACATTGGATACAGGAATGTTTGTTTCTTTTATTAAGTTCATAATAAAAACAAAATTTAAACTGGATGGCTTCACATTTCAGTTTTTTAAATGAATACCTATTTCTTTTTAAATTTTTTAGATTTTATAATTATAAATTTTTTGACAGTAAATATGCATGAGTAATTTTTTTATAACATTATTCCTTGTATTCATTTTTCCAAATTTTCCCCTCCCTCCCCTAGATGACAGGCAATCCCATACATTTTAAATGTGTTACAGTATAACCTAGATACAATATCTGTGTGTAAATCCAATTTTCTTGTTGCACGTTAAGTATTAGATTCCGAAGGTATAAGTAACCTGGGTAGATAGGCAGTAGTGCGAACAATTTACATTCACTTCCCAATGTTCCTTTTCTGAGTGTAGTTGTTTCTGTCCATCATTGATCAACTGGAAGTAAGTTGGATCTTCTTTATGTTGAAGATATCCACTTCCATCAGAATACATCTTCATACAGCATTGTTGTTGAAGTGTACAGCGATCTTCTGGTTCTGCTCATTTCACTCAGCATCAGTTCATGTAAGTCTCTCCAAACCTCTCTGTATTCATCCAGCCAGTCATTTATTACAGAGCAATAATATTCCATAACCTTCATATACCACAATTTACCCAACCATTCTCCAATTGATGGACATCCATTCATCTTCCAGTTTCTAGCCACTATGAAAAGGGCTGCCACAAACATTTTGAGACATACTGATTAATAGCTTGTTCTATTTCTTTTTCTGAAATGGGACTATTTAAGCAATTTATCTCCTCCTCTGTTATTCTAGGAAGCCTATATTTTGGAGGAAGTCATCAATTTCACTTAATTTATCAAATTTATTGGCATATTGGGCAAAGTAACTCCTTATTTCTCTAATTTCGTCTTCATTGGTGGAAAGATCCCCCTTTTCATTTGTAAGACTAACAATTTGATTTTCCTCTTTCCTTTTTCTGATCAGATTTACCAAAGGTTTATCTATTTTATTGGCTTTTTCATAGAACCAACTCTTGGTTTTATTTATTAATTCAATAGTTTTTTTTACTTTCAATATTATTGATTTCTCCTTTTAAGTTTAGTATTTTAAGTTTGATTTTTGGTTGGGGGTTTTTAATTTATTCTTTTTCTAGCTTTTTAAGTTTTAGGCCCAACTCGTTAATCTTCTCTTTCTCTATTTTGTTCAAACAAGCCTCTAAAGATATAAAATTTCCCCTTATTACCGCTTTAGCTGCATCCCACAGATTTTGGTATGATGTCTCATCATTGCCATTATCTTGGGTGAAATTATTAATTGTTTCTATGATTTGCTGTTTCACCCAGTCATTCTTTAAGATGATATTATTCATTTTCCAATTACTTTTTACCCCTAACTTCTTATTGAATGTAGTTTTTATTGCATTTGATCTGAGAAGAAGGCATTTATTATTTCTGCCTTCCTGCATTTAATTTTGAGATCTTTACATCCTAATATATGGTCAATTTTTGTATAGTTCCATGAACATAGTTTTTCTAATGTTCTATTTACTTGTTAAATTTCTTTCTTATTTGTTTTGTGGTTTGATTTTTCTACATCTGAGAGTGCAAGGTTGAGATCTCCCACTATTATAGTTTTACTGTCTATTTCTTCTTGCAACTCTCTTAACTTTTCCTTTAGAAAGTTAGATGCTATGCCACTTGGTGCATATATATTTAGTATTGATATGGCTTCATTGTTTATGCTACCTTTTAGCAGGATATAGTTTCCTTCCTTATGTCTTTAATTAGATCAATTTCTGCTTTTGCTTGATCTGAGATAAGAAAGGCAACCCCTGCTTTTTTGGCTTTAACTAAAGCATAATAGATTTTGCTCCAACCTTTTACCTTTACTCTGTATGTATCTCCCTGCTTTAAGTGTGTTTCCTGTAAACAACATATCGTAGGGTTCTGACTTTTGATCCAGTCTGCTATCCATCTCCGTTTGATGGGAGAGTTCATCCCATTTACATTTACAGTTAAAATTACTAATTATGTATTTCTTGCCATCATATTATCCCCAGATTATGCTTTTTTTCCCTTGACCCCCCCTGAACCCTTTCCCCAATATTTAATTTATAGACCCCACTTGTGACACACAGCCCTCCCTTTTTAGTATCTCTCCTCCCTTCTTTTAAGTCCCTTCCCTTTTCTTGTACCCTTCCCTTATTCCCCTTTTCATTTTCCCTTTTCGTCTCCCCCCTTTCAATGAGGTGAGAGAGAATTCTCTGAAAAATAAATATGTCAATTATTTACTCTTTGAGCCTACTCTGATGAGAGTAAGATTCACACAATGTTTCTCCCCCTCTCTAAATACCCTCAGATGTAGTAGATTTTCTATGACTCTTCCTGGGATGTAGTTTCCCTCTTTTTATCACTCCTTCCCCTTTTTCTGATACTACCCCCTTCCCTTTACTACTCCCTTTTTTTATATCAGTAAAATCAAATTATCCATGTGGACTTTCTCTATATCCACAACAGAGATACAGTTCTCAAGAGTTCTTTTTACCTTTTTCTGCTTCTCTTCAGTCTTGTGGATGTAGATCAAATTTTTTGTTTAAGTCTGGTTTTTTTCTTAGAAACAAATGGAATTCCTCTGTTTCATTAAATGACCATCTTCTTCCATGGAAGAAAATGCTAAACTTAGCTATGTAGTTTATTTTTGGTTGCAATCATTGATCTTTTGCCTTTTGGAATATCAGGTTCCAGGCCCTTCGATATTTTAATGTGTAGGCAGCCAGATCTTAAGTGATCCTTATTGTGGCACGTTGATATTTGAATTGTTTTTTTTCTAGCTGCTTGCAATATTTTTTCCTTTGTTTGGTAGTTCTGCAGCTTAGCCACAATGTTCCATGGAGTTCTTTTTTAAAGGTCTTTTTCAGAAGGTGTTTGACAAATTCTTTCAATGCCTATTTTCCTTCTGTTTCTATTATCTCTGCACAGCTCTCTTTGATGATTTCCTGTAAAATAGAATTTAGGCTCTTTTTTTGGTCATAGTTTTTGGGAAGTCCAATGATCCTCAGATTATCTCTCCTAGATCTATTTTCCAGGTCTATAGGTTTTCCCAGTAAGTATTTGATGTTATTCTCCAGCTTTTTTTTTTTTTTTTTTTTTTTTTTTGTTTTGTTTTGTTTTGTTTTGTTTTGTTTTGTTTTGTTTGACTGATTCTTGGGTTCTCAATGAATCATTCATTTCTATTTCTTCCATCCTGATTTTTAATTAGTTATTTACTTCATTCACATTTTTTAGTTTTTTTTGTATATGCCCAATTGAGTTTTTAAATGAATTATTTTGCTCTATTGATTTTCTTTCCATTTCCCTAAATTTTTTTAGAGTTATTTTCTTTTTCCAATTCAGAAATCCTACTTTCTTGAGACTTTTTTTTTTCTTTTCCAATTCAGAAATCCTTCTTTCTTGAGAATTTTTTATCTTTTCCAATTCAGAAATCCTACTTTCCTGTGATTTTTTAACCTTTTCTAATTCACAAATTTTGTTTCTCTGCACCTCCTGTGAATTCTTTATTTTTTCCAACTCAAATTTCAGGACGTTGTTATTCTCTATCATAGCTTCTCTTTCCTTTCCCAATTTTCCTTCAAACTCTCTTAACTTTTTAATTATCTCTTCTAGGAGAGAGTTATGTGATGGGAGGCAGGTATCATTCCCCTTTAGGCTATTATCTGCTGACTCTCTGCTGTTAACTTCCTCGGGGTTGGATACCCGCTCTTTCTCTGTGTAGAAGGTATTAATCATTCTCTTCAGCTTCTTACTCATTGTTAAAAATCTGCCCTTGGGGTAAGAAGTTTATTTATTTACCATCTTCCTCCCAGACTGGATAGATGCAGCAGGTCCTGTGCCTGAGCTAAGAGAGAGCTCTGGGAGAGAGTCCCCCCACCCCCATATGGCTGTGCTGTGAGGAGTGCCCAGTGAAAAACCCCGCTGTGTGGCCTAGTGACTGCCCTGAGTTTTAAGGTTGAACATTGAAGTCACTAATCCCAGCCAAAGCGTCCCCTGAGGCGTAGATATCAGCAGCTGACATGAAAAGCCCCTGCGCTCAAACTGGAAATGTCTGCCCGAAAACCAGCGTCCCTATCAAAGGTTCTGCTTCTCTGGGAGTTCCACTTTTCTGGGAATTCCGGAGCTGCTGGAGTTCCACTACCTCAGGCTTAGCCTGGCACTATGTGGAATAGATGTTGCCTCAAGCTGTGTCCCCACTGTTCAGGCTCTTAACTACCCCAAGGAGAAGCCCCAGGCAGCAGAAGGTGGCTTCACAGCAGGGCCGAGATCTAGTGGTCACTTCCAGATTGGGGTGGATTTAGGATCTGGCTTTATATTTTAAAGTGGCTTGATTTCTCTTCTGAACTGCTGCTTTATCAGCAGAGAAGAGCTATCAGCCTATGCCAGATTCCTCTATCTCAGTGGCTTCTCTGATCCCAGAGTTCTCCCCAGCCTGATTGACACAGTAGTGTGTTCACACCTAACCTTGTCTGTGCTGGCCTTTTTTTTTTTTTTTTTTTCCTTCCCCTCAGAACCAACCTTTTCTGTTGAAATTCCAGATTCTCTTCAGCTGGTAAGTTATGCTTCTAATCCTTGTGGTTTTTATCAGTCCAGCGTTATTTTTGAGGCTGATTTAACTAATTGGTAATGAGGGAAGAGGGAAGAAGGGAGCTTACAAATTTGCATATATTTTCTCTGCCATCTTGGCTCTGCCCTCCCGAAAACAACTTAATCTTTTTTTCTAAATCTGGACTCCCTCATGATGAACTACTTCTGATTTCCTATAGCAAAAAAGTTGACTTAATACTACTATTGTGAATCCCTTCATTCTTGTAAACAAATCCATTTGATAGTCATGTTTTTGTTACTTCTTAGACAATATATCACTAGTTAAATTTATGTGAATGTTACTCATGGAGGATTTTTGATGTTCTTCTTAGATTTTAGTTTATCTGATAGCCTACTCTACTTTTTATTGGTAGGACTGGTAGGTATCAGTGCCACAGACCATGATGCCCTCATGTTGGACTCCTTGTTGTTTTCCTGTTTCTCTCATTTTCCAGCTTCCTCTTGTCTATTGTATTGGTTCATCAGATTGTAATAACCTAAAAAACCTAGATTATCTTTCTTTTTCTTATTTGTAATCCTAGAACTTAGCAAAGTGTCTGGCATATATTAGATTTTTAATAAATTTTTATTTTATTTTATTGAAACCAGAAGTAGTTATATTCAATATTTATTATGCATACTTATAAATAAGCATATATAAAAATATAAACCATGTATTATCAGGTCTGTGATATGATGTCTTTTATTTAAGAACTATTTTGTGCATTTTAACCTACTAATTAACCTCCCAATAAAAATAAAAAAAAAAGTTTTGTTTAGATACTTTCTATAACAATTGTTAGCCATTTTACTATTCCAGAGGTGAACATTATGACTATAATGAAAAAAATATTAACTGTTCTAAAAATGTTTTCTTCTTATTAATTTAAAGGTTAATTGCATGCTTGATCCTGTAAAAATAATCACAAATTCACAAATTTCTTATATTGGTCTTCAATACTAACTCAATTCTTCAAAGCTGAATTAAATGAAAGAGATTCAAATATTAGTTCATCAATTTTTAAAAATAAAATTCAATTTTTGAAGAATGATCTATATTGACAATTATGAGTAATGTGTGAAGATTTTGCTTTAGCATTTGTGTAACAGGTTCTTAGAAGTCATCTGCAACTGTTCAGTATGACTTGCAGAAGGATGATGTTCTCATTTAGACAAACAAAGAGCCCAAATTGTCAGAAAGCCAAAGTATTTGCTTTCTTGGCTGTGACACACATGTTCTATAAAAGACACAACTGCTTCTAAGTGAGTCTGATCTGGCATCGCTAATACACTCCTACCTCTGGTGAAAATTAAGCAGAAGACCCTGATAGTCAAGAATTTTTTTAAAGGGGCGTTCAAGTTTCAAAACTAAGTGGGAAAACTGGAGACTTTAAAGTTCTTACCTAGGGCTTTGGGGAGGGATGTTGATAATAATAATGGAAACTCAGGCAGATAACTACCATTTTATCAGGATATGCAATTGTTTCACATTTTATTCATTTGACAAATCCAAGGAAATTGTCAGTAGTTGTCACCTCCTGACTTAGTTACTTCATTTCTTGAACAATGGTCCTATAGTCACAGATTTTAACTCTTTTTTTCCATTTAACAACATGGGAAAGAGAAGAAAGATCAATTTAGGTTTCTTGAGCCTAGGTCAGAGAACATTCTAAGTATTACTACTATTAAGAATAAAAAGAGGAATTCTTTCAGACTTTCCAAATTGTGAGCAAACTAAAATTTAAAAGGTGATTTTCCTCTTGCTACTTTTTTATTGGACAGAAGTATTTAAGCTAAAATTCTAATATGAAGTTGTTGATAGAAAGGTGGTCTTAGAGTCAAGAAAGCTCTTCTCTAATTGAGAGAGCAGAAACACAGCTACCAAAGATGGACATGGCTACCAAATGGAAGTCCCCTTGGTGAGAAAGAAACTTCAATTAATGGGTATCTAGAAATTTAAAAGAGAACTTGTTATGGACTGAAGATGATCAAATGCTGAAATTCTGTTGGGGAAGAGAGCTGTTTCTTTTAAATAAAAATGGCCTGCTTTGTTCAGGAATCTAGCAAGAAGGACAATAACAACTGACTGGGGTTAGAAGTAGGGGTAAGGTATCAAGAAAGACATATGGAAAGTGATACTTGACAGCCTTTTGGAAAAGTAAGGTTTCTGCTAAATAGTAAAGTGGATAGATACCAGTCTCAGAATCAGCAAGATCTGAGTTCAAATACATCCTCAGACACTCATTAGTTGTGGACAAGTCACTTAGCTCCTATTTGCTTCAGTTCCTCATCTCCAAAATGGGGACACACTGGAGAAGAAAATGGCAAAGTACTCTATTATTTTTGCCAAGAAAATCTCATGGACTTGTCTAACAGGATTCAATAACAATAAGAACAAGATTTCTGAGAGTTGAGATTTAACTTTCTCAGAATTTTTTTTTTTTAATATATGTGTGTAGATAGTATTTTTAAGATTTGAAAAGCATTCGCTATTGGTATCTCAAGTGATCTTCTCAACAACTCTGTGACAAAGATGCTATAATTATCCCCATTTTGCACAGGAGAAAACTGGCTTAGAGATGTTTAGTCACTTGCCCAGAGTCATGCAGTTAACAAGTATGAGACAGGATTTTAACTCAGATCTGCCTGCCCTCAAGTATAGTACTCTATCCATTGTGCCACCTAGTGGCTTGGTAAATATCAGTAGATGAATTTGGAAATACAGGCATCTTGAAATGAATTGAGACTTCATGCTCCAGTGATCTTTGTGAGAATATGAAGCTTCTTCCAGGGAGAAGCTCAAGCTATAGAAGGACCTTCTTAATTTTATGTATATGCCAGATGATGTATCATGTGTCCATTCTTCTGAAGGCCAGTCTAGATAAGTTGGTTTTAAGAAGATTAGAAAATAAACTGATGATGGACTTTTTGCTACTGTTACTCACGAATAACATACAGGTAAAATTACAGATATTTTGAAGTTCTGAAGTGAGACTGGTGAAAATTCTGTCTTCCCTCATAATTTGGAATGAAAAGATTTTCTGTAAAATCATGAACCCTGTACTTAGGAATTATATTTAACCTCTACTTGGATTAGACATTTAAAAAGGAAGGACATCGATAAGAATTGAAAATAGACTACAAGCCTCCACATCATAATTTTCATGAATTTTTATCATGTTAAAAGATTGTATGTTAATTCTCAGCATCATATTCCTTACATATGGTTCATTACATCCTCATTTTTGAATTAGAAGAAATTTTAGAAGTCATCTGGCTTATATGCTCATTTTACAGGTGAGGAAATTGAAACCAAAAGATTTTAACTGACACCTCAAGGTCACACAGGTAATAAGCTTTAGAGACAGATTTAAATTGAAGTTTTTTGACTCTAGAGCCAATGTTCATTCTATTGTACCATGTTACATGGGTTTTTGGCAGAGAGATGTTATCAATCCTGCTATGGATATCCCTTGATTCAATATGTTGAGCCTAAAGCAGAATTCTATCCCTAATTTATAATTTGGCTATTGTGAGAGATACCTGTAGGATCTCTTCAATTTCAGGAGGACTTTTGGGAAAGCATAAACTTTATTTATCCTAACGAAGTATATGATAATTTTGAAGCTCTCTGAAAGCAGACACATTTTCATTTTTGTCTTTTTATTTCTAAAGTCTAACAATGTCTGACACTTAATATGGATTTAATAAATGTTTTTTGATTGATTAATAATGAATTAGATCTTTATGTACTTTATGGTTTGCAAATATATATAACATACATATATGTACATATGTGTGTATGTGTATATAGATAGATAATTTTGATTTTCACAATAGTCCTCTGAAAGATAGTCAACACAGCAGAATGAGAGTTAATGTTTTTGTGTAATGTAATTAATACACCTCTTTTACATCAGGCTAGAAAATGTTTTATACCCAATTCTGATCTAGAAAGTCAAGAAAAGGTCACAGTGAGTGATTTTTTGACCCTGAGACATTAAGGAATATAAACAGAAAGATCTATGGATATTGGAGTAGAGGCTGATCAAGAGAATAGCAAAGTGCCACAGAGAGGGCAACAGCAGCAGGAAGAATTCTAGCCTCCAGTGAAGGTAAGGAGGATGAGACTGAATACCTGTGCTAGAAGTACCACAGTAGAAAAAGATTCCAGAGCACCCTTGACTCATGCTGGGACCAGGAATGAAATGGGTGCTAATTGATAACTTTTTTGCCCATTATCCATCCACTTTTGGTTTACAGTTCTAAAGTCAAGAATGGTGGTCACAGTCTTGAATGAAAGAAGTCCTGCTTATGTACAAAGCAAGATACAAATTTCAGAAACATACACATGTGACTCTGAGCCCAAGAGCAGCTTGATGGTGGTGGACAATGGAAAGGAGGGGGATTTGGTTCTAACATTTAACCTTATACATAAGCCTGTAGAAGAATAACCAGCACAGAAAACCAACCACAATAAGGAAATAGCAGTTTATTTGTTATAAATCTGAAGAACCTCCCAAAAGCTGAGTGATTAAGTCTAGCAGCAGTCTATAAAAACTCCACTACATATAATCTATCATATCTAAACCTTGGTCAGGAATGTATAGTGTTTATTCTGAGAGGGCAGTGAACAAGTCTTCTCACATCATACTACTACAGAAGCACCCTACAAAACCCAAACAATCAACCCATCATCAACAACAAAACAAACTACAAGCAAATAAAAAAAACTTAGAGGTCTCTTGACTGAACTATGAAAATGGTGAAATAGCATAAAAAAGACACTCAGGTCAGACATTATCACACCAACCACAAGGTGAGCTAAGCCCAAAATTAATATAAAGTGCAAAATTAATAAGTAAGCTGCAAGAATGAGCAGATTAAAAAACCCAACTAGATTAACTTATTTACTCTGTAATTAATTTTTAATCTGTCTTGAAGATTTTTTTTTATTGAATGTATTTTTTATTGCATTATGGTATGGAAAATGCTTTTTAGCATTTTTGCTTTTCTGCATTTGCTTGTGAGCCTTTTATGATCTAATGTGTGGTCAATTTTTATGAAGATAGCATACATAGTTCAGAAATAGGTATACTCCTTTTTATTATCATTCAATATTCTTCAGAGTTCTATTATGTCTTTCCTAAAAGTCCATAATCTTCTCATCTTCTTTATTGTTTATTTTATGATAAGATTTATTCCGCTCTGATAAATGAGTTTCCCTAGTAGTACAATTTAACTCTTTCCTCTTCTGATTAATTTAATTTTTGCTTGAAGAATTTGGATGCTATGTTGTTTGAAAATCAACTAAAAGATTTCTTTCTCAAGGATCATGCCTTAAACCAAAACCATTCTGATTCTCATTGATAAGTCATAGGCCAAGCATCTTTTGGGTCATTGGTTCCTGATTGATTCAGATTGAATGTAATAGCAATCATTTCTTTCTTTCTTTCTTAGTTTTTCTGAGGCAATTAGGGTTAAGTGACTTTCCCAGGGTCACACAGCCAAGAAGTGTTAAATGTCTGAGGTCAGATTTGAACTTAAGTCCTCCTGACTTCAGGGCTGGTGCTCTATCCACTATCCTGACTAGCTGCCCAATAGCAATCATTTCTACTTTGAACAGAAACCATGAGGGTCTTTTCCTTCCCATATTTCTCTCTGTCTTTCTCTTAAATCTATTTTTTTTAACTAGGTGAAAGCAGAGATTCTTTGCCTAATTGCTACCTAACTTTAATCACTAAATGGGTGCAGCCTCAGTCAAACTAAGACCTGTTGACAACCTTAACTTAAAAAGGCCAAAATCTTACACTGCATCCAGGGACTGATCTTGCTATTAAACTCAGATGGCTTTGAGGGAAAAGTGAGGCTGGTGACCTTGCATAGCCCTCCTTCACTTAATTGTAATTCACTTGCATGTCATGGCATAATCTCCCTGATGTCATGGTGCTTTTTGAGAATGAAGGACAAACAACTAAAAGACTAATTGAAATAATTGGTGTTGGTTTCCTAAAATAACTATAGACAGTATAAAATATTTGGGATTGTACATACCAAGACAAGTAGGAATCATATGAAACCATTTCACACAATAAATGAACATTTAAATAATTGGAAAAACATTATTTGTGGGTAGACAGTCAATATAATAAGAATAGCAATACTACCTAAATTAATTTATTTATTCAGTGTCATTATGCATTAATAGTAGTATAGCAAACATTACTTTATAGGGCATATAACACTTCTATCAAATTATAATTCATGAAACTGGGTTTCTTAGTTGTGCTCACAGAATTTTATTCTCAATTTATGCATTTACAGCTTAATTTATATTATAATTACATTTCTTTTTTGTGTCTTTCTTCTCTAAAATGTAATTTTTGGGGAACAGAATCTATATTTTACAGTATTTAATATTTTATCTCTCCATTATGATACAGGGCTTTTAATAAATGTGTTTAATAAATAAATGAAAATTAATCCTTTATCCATTTTCAAAACATTGAATATTATAAAAACACACATAATCAGCAAATTGGTTATTTTAGATCCAATCATTGTTGGTTTTTGTCTTTGGATATCCCAAAATATTTTTTTTAGAAGAAAATAAAACACAAATGAACAATTAGCCTTGGAACAAGTTATCATTTTGCCTCTCCTAACAAGTAATTATGATGTGCTAAATAACCTTAAATTAGGAATTATAAATTAAGTAAACAGATCATTAAGTTGTCTGCAAAAGTATTAACAGAAGCACAAAAATACTAATTTTCTGACTGTTGGTTCTCATTAGCTAGATAATAAATATAGACAGAGTATCTACTGAGATGCAAGCATTCTTACAATACCACCTGTCATACAAAGACAGATTAGTGATATTTAGAAATGAGATGACTCTCACAGAATTGCATCTCTTAATCAGGACCTGAATTAGTATATTCTGGAGAGATGAAAGATATTTCAGTCCTGTAGGGGGTGAAGAACTAAAAGGAACATATAATAAAGGCAGTTAAGAGTAACAGAAATCACACTCTTACCATTTATTGTAGTTGACTTTCATTCCTGCATTTTATCCTGGACATATTTTCTGAGTTTACAGTTGAATAAGATCTTTACCCTCCAAGGTAAGTGCTATCATCTTCCCCATTTAACAGACATGGAAACTCAGGCAAACAGAAGTTAAGTTACTTGAATTGAATTATAAAGCTAGTAAGTATCTGAGATCAAATTTGAATTCACATCTTTCAAATTTGGAGTTCTAACTACCATATCACCTTATTGTTCCTGTTTTCCTTTTCTATTGATAAATGATTTGACATTTATAATTATAAATTTCATAAAATGTCTTGTAATAGTTGATTTTAAATCACTTTTTCATTATAATTTTAAAATTTTATTACTTTTCTGTAAGTAATCATCTTTTTTTTAAAAAATAAAGTAAAGATCTGGAATCTTTATTTATTCTATGCTTAAGTATATTTTACATAAACCAGAAATTGCTTGGATATTCATTGTTATTGTATAGCCAGTTGCTTTTTAGCTCTGATGATTCTGAGGTCTTAATCTTAGTAAGGATCTCTCATCTAAGAGATTATTTAACTCTTTCCTGTATTTACATATTCAGTTTCTATGATTATTTGGTAATGTATTTGTGGATATATTATGAACATTAGTGAACCTCCTTCAAGATTAGAGGTGTTTCCAGTTTTAGTATTTCAAAATTTGGTAGAGAAATATATTTAACTTTATAAGTATCCTTCATGACTTTATAGACCAATCATGCTGCTGCTTGACCTTATTCCAGACTGAGGAAGGCTTGCTTGTTTGTTTTTAAGGTTGTCTTCATGATGGAAATTCTAATTCACCATCCTGTCATTTTGCAGGAAACATGAAATTGGACAAGGAGGGAATATTTGTCATCAAATCTTAATAGACAAAAGTTAAGGTGTCCATCCTCCACTGATTGAATCATTGCCTTGAGAAATTTGTTGGTCATTTTAATTCTGTCTGAGTATTGTAAACCCAGTATTTAAAAAAAGTATTTTTAATAATAACTTTCCATTTTTCAAAATAATGCAAATAAAGTTTTAAACATTTACCCTTGCCAAATCTTGTGTTCGAAATACTTCTTCCCTCCTTCCTTCCTTCCCCTCCCCTAGACAGCAAGTAATCCAATATAGGTTAAACATGTACAGTTTTTCTAAACACATTTACATATTTGTCATGCTGCATAAAATTATTTTATTTTAAATTACATTTTATTGATGAATCCTGAAATACTTTTTATCCAGCAACTACAAATTCTTTACATTGTTTAATTAGTTCCATAATAATAGCAATATTTTGACACCATAGTGACCTTAGCATTAAGAAGACTTTAGCATAATTCAATTCTAACAGAAATTTGTCATGGAATACTAGGAAAATCATTTAACTTTCCAGTGTTTTAGATAACTCTCTATGACTGTAGTAAGTACCATGATATTGATAAAAGGATGTTCTTATTGGAAGTTTCCTTACCAATGGGATATAGATCTAAATAAATATATATGTGTTTAGGTAAAAATTCTAAAATACACTTTATGATTCTTGTATTACATTGTCTTTGGAAAATGCAGTTGTGCATCATATTATGGGATATTCCATTTTAGGTAGTCTGTAATCCCTTTTAAAATATATATATATATATATATATATATATATATATATATGCATTATTTTGTCTGAATGGTTTTCAGGGATTTGTAGTACATTATAGTGAATGGAGGTCAGACTTGGAAGAGAACAGGTGACTATGATCAGTCATTTGTTTTCACTGAAGTTCAGTATTCTCTTCTATTAAAGAGGTACAATAATACCTATAGTACTGAGCCTACAAAGCTGAAGTTAGCCTTGAGATGATTTTTGTAACATGCTTTGCAAATATTTTGATATTGACAAATATGGACCATATTTTTAATATCATTAATATAAGAAACTCAATGTTAAATTGGTTTCACTGCTTCAATTGTCTCCTACTCCAATTCAATCTCATCTTCTAAAGAGATTTTCTTTAAGTATAATTTGTCCATGTCATTATCTGGTTAAAAAAAAAAAAAAAGAAAGAAAAAAAAAATCCAACTCCAGTAGGTCCCTATGCTCATTAAGATAAAATAGATCTTTCTCCCTCTGTCATTTCAGAACTAACTGCTGACTACTTTCCCAAACTTAATACATGTTGCTTCTTTGTGTATTTTACTATGGTCCTTCCAAAATTGTCTTCTTGCAGTTCCTTACTTTCCACACTCTCCTCTGCCTTGAGCATACCTTTTCCTCTTGTATACTTAAAACTCCTAGCTTCCTTCAAAACTTAACTCAAACATGACCTCCTAGATGTCTCCTTTCCTGATTTACCAGGTTGTAGACACTGTTCTGTACTACTATGTCTGATCCTAGCCACATACCTTAGCTTTGTCATTATCAAACAGATATGCACTAAATACTTTATTTCCCTAATATAGGGAACTTCCCTAAGGAAACTCTCTTTCAGTACAGGTCAATATCTTCTTTGCAATTAATAGTTTTAGAGAATTGCCTAAAGCTATGAGAGATAATGATTTACTAATTGAGAGTTGTAGAGCTACTATGCATTATAGATAAACCTTGAATATACATCTTCCTGGCTTGGAGGCCAGAACCCTTTGCAAAATATTGTGGTTCTCTACTTTATACTAAAACAAAAAGAAAACAAAGCAAATAAATAGAAAATGAAACAGAACAAAATAACAACAACAAACACCTTGTAGTTACTTTTGTAGCTTAGACACTAAATTTATTCTCCTAATTTCCGTTTACTGGGTAAGTGGAGTCCCCAGAGAATAATTTCCACAAATGTGTTTGGGTTTCTAGGAATAATCCAGGGAGGTTAGGATTGTTTTTTGTTTTTTTTTTTGTTTTTTTTCTTATGATATATTTCACCATCCATGTTCTTCTCCTTCAGTGTCTATAGAATTCTTTTGTTAGAGGCAGTTATTAAGATGGTTCAATACAGTAAGAGTATTTGGTACAAATCATTCTTCTTCCACCATCCAATATCTGTGAAATATTCCCTTTTGTTTTTCTTTTTATAAATTATATTTATTTATCTAACATTTCCCCAGTTACATTTAAAATGCTTTTTTTTTTACATTTTTAAAAACTTTTGTGTTTTAGATTCTCTTCCTTATCCCCATCTCCAGCTCTCATTAAGAAACCACATGTAAAGTTATGCAAAGCATTTCCATAAAAGTTATGTTGTAAAAGAAAACATAGATCTCCCACCCTAATAATAAAAACCCCTCCAGAAAAATAAAATTGTGGGAGAGAGAGAGAATTACTTGATCTGTATTCAGATAACAATCAGTTTCTTCTCTTGGTATCATCAGAGTAGCCATGGATCATTGTACTATTGAGAATAGCAAAGTCATTTATAGCTGGTCATCCCATAACATTGCTATTACTTTGTATATAGTACATTTCAGTTTGCTTGAATTCATGGAAGACATTCCAGGGTTTGGTTTTTTTTTCCCTAAAAGCATTCTACTCATCACTTCCCATAGAACAATAATATTCCATGACAATCATACACTACAATTAATTAAGCCATTCATTCCCCAATTGATAGGCATCCCATTGAGTTCTATTTCTTTGACCTGAGAAAAACGCTGCTACAAATAGTTTTGTACATATAAGTCTCTTTATTTTTTTTCCTCCTTCAAAAAAATCTCTTTCGGTATTCATGCCTAATGGTGGCATTGCTAAAGTAAAGGATATGCATGAATGTATAGCCTTTGGGCATAGATCATACATTCTGATCATTTATCAATTGGGTCTTGGCTCTTATTTACCTTCAAATATGTAAAGGGTCATCAAATGAAAAACAGACCAAAACCAACTGATTTCTTAACTCCACAGAGTAGAACAAGAGTGAAATCACTGGAAGTTTCAAGAAGACAAATTTAGATTTAATATAAGGAAAAGCTTTTATACAAGTGAATAGGCTCTTGAGAAGTTGCAGATTCTTTTTACTGATGCCTTTAAGGAAAGGCGTAGAAGGCCAGAATTCTGGAGAAGTATACTTGAAACAATGTATTAACTCAATGGAACTGATGAGATGATGGTTCTCTAATTCACATATATATTTAATACTTAGTATGGTGATATAATGGTTCTCTAGTTCATACATATTCAGTATGCTGTAATGATGTAATTGTACTAAGGTATATAAGGATTGAGAAGGACTGGAAATGATTCATTCTAACTTTAACCAACCTCAGGGTGGCTGGCTTGCCTTCATCACTTCTCCACTAAGACCAAGGACTCAGGCTGATCCTGAGGTCCTCCAAAAAGCTAGCCCAAACATTACATTTTGATGCCCAAACATGGAGGTAAGATTCTACACTCATCAGTTAGACTGACATGATCATAAGTTCAATGGAAAAGCCCTGTGACATGGAACAAAGTGAGTACAAAAACAGACAAGCAGGAAACTTTGGTAAGAGCTTAACTAGTCACTTTTGTTTTTCAACTGAACTGGGCAAATATTAAGAAAAGAGCCTTCCCCACTCTAAGGGAAGTGTGCAGAAAGCATAGTTAGGTTAATAAAATGGCAAGATTTGATTGCAATTTAGGAGCAAATCTTTGGACTATTAGATACATTAGAATACATATCTCTTTGGTGCTCTAAGGAAGAAAAAATAGAACCAGATAAGTAGAAACTAGTGCGTGAAGGTCTGGACTAGCTCCTCTGAAGGGCTCAGAATAAATCCTTGCCCCACATTGTGGGCGCCAAATTGTAAAGATCTGTCGTCTCTAAGTTATCCTTCCAGACTGCCATCTCAACTCACTCTCCTAGCCTAGCTCCTCCTTGCCTGACTGCCCTCCTCTTTTGTTCTAGCAGAGATTGGGCTAGTGTGAACTCAACGGGGCTTGTGGGAAATACTTCAACCAATGAACTTGCTCCTCTTAAAGGTGTAAACTCCTTTAAACATGTAAACTCTCTCCCAGAAGTCCAAGGTGCAAATTCCTTTCAAAGACCTGAACCAAAAGTGTGAACTAAAGGTGAGCTAGAGAGTTGTTTAGACAACCTGAGTTATCACCTTGTAATCCTAATACTAGTGGGAGAGCAAGTAATTGAATATTACAATGATAATGGTCCTGATTCAATTCCTGAGGAAACATTCTATATAGACAACATAATACAATTGGCTATAAGGAATTACATAAGTTCTGAAATAAAAAAAAAAAAAGGATGAAGAACAGAAGGGGGTGGTACTGAATAAGCTGCTGAAAAACATGAAGTATTGGATAAGCAAGGAGTTAAGTACAATGTTCATGAAATTAAGGAGTGTGGTGTTTCTCAATCAGCACCACCCATGACACAGATTTGTCCATCCCCTATGACACAATTACAAAAGGCATTAATTAAAGCTAAAAATAAAGCACAGGTTATATCTGATTTAAAAATGGAAGCATACCCTGTGATTGAAGAGTTTGACTCTTCAGGTCAAGAAAAAAGAAAGTAAACCCCTTTTAATCTAGAAATTATCAAAGATTCGAAAAAGGCTTGCACTCTTTATAGGTTTACATCATCTTATGTTAAGATGTTCTTAGAGAATTTGGCTTTTGAAATTTTAATCCCTAATGATTAGAAATCTATAGCAAGGACATGTTAAGAATCTGGACAAAACTTGTGGCTTTCTGAGTATAGTGAACTTTGTAGAATACAAGCTCAACGAAATAGGCACCCTGAGTTAATATACCAGTCACCTCTGACCAACTAACAGGTGGAGGTCATTATGCAGACACTTTAGTGCAAATTAATTACCTTTGACAGTACATGAGCAAGTTGCTACTGCTACCAAAGCATGGGGCACCCTCCTTGTAAGAGAAGATTAAGGGGAAGCCTTCAAAAAATACCACAATCCTTTGCTGATTTCGTGGGACATCTGCAGACAGCTGTCCTATGAACTACTGGTGAAAATGTAGCAAGAGAAATCATAATACAACTTGCTAAAGAAAATGCTAATGAGGTTTATAGAAGAATTATACTAGGATTATACAAGGATACCTCTTTAGAGGAGATAATATGATGCTGTGCCACAGTGGGCAAAAATACCTTTTATACCCAGGCTATGATGCAGACTTCCCAAGATCTAAAGATGGGAAAACAGGGTCCCTTTTGGAAAGGGACTTCCAAAGAGACTCGTCAATGCTTTTAATGTGGTAAAGCAGGGCATTTGAAAGCTCAGTGTTAACATAGAAGACAGTTTGAGAGAACAAGACCCAAAACCCTATGTCCAAAATGCAACAGAGGCTTCTGTGGGGCATCAGAATGTAAAATTACCCAGGGAAGTGGGAAGTGGTTCCACCTCCAGGGCCCCAGGCAAAAAACACTTGGGGCTTGATGGCAGCCCATGTTACACCTAGAGAGTCTTTACAAGTTCAGAATTAACACATGATTAATCAACCAAGAAGGAACCTAATGGGGGAAAGAGGTTACAATTGGAGAGAATAGAAGTGTATACAGCTGGGACTACTGAGATATCCCCTGGAGAAATGAAATCTGTTCCTGTCTGGCCTATGGATTCTTTGCTTCCAGGCACAGTAGGCTTGACCATTTCACCTCCTGAGAGTACTTACAAAACAGCATCTATCCAAACACTGATTTGGGAAACTGGGAAATGTGTAATTAATATCCTCATCACTAATACAGATAGACAATGTGTGACTTATCAACCAGGAGAAATAGTAGCATCAAGGTTACTGATGCACATTACTGATAGGCAATCTGGTGATATTTACCCAGATTTTGATTCCCAGAAACAGAATCCAGGAATATTCTGGAGTGCAGCTGTTACAGCTGACTGTCCTATGTTCTCTATCTATATAAATGCTATAGCATTGAAAGGGTTGGTAGACATGGGTACAGATTGTACAGTCATTAGAGGTAACAATTGGCCCAGTCATTGGGCCAAAGATTAAGGCAGACAACTATATGTCTGGCACAGGAGGATCAGTAGCAGCTGAAGTTAGTGCTACCCCTTTGAGATGGATATTTGAAGGTGAAACAGGAGTTTTTATTCCTTTTGTAGTAGAAAAATCCCCATAAATTTATAGGGAGGAGACATCTTACAACAGTTAGGATTACAACTGAGTACTTTGGTTTTTTCAGCAGGGCTGCTGTTGAGGGTCTGCCTGCACTCTCACCTGTTGCAATTCAATGGCAAACTGATACACCAGTGTGGTTAGATGAGTGGCCCTTAGCAAGTGATAAAATTCAGGCCTTATTAGATATAGAACAAGAGCAACTTGACCAAGGACACTTATAGCCTTCTCTATGTCCTTGGAATTCCCCTGTATTTGTTGTAAAAAAGAAATCTGGAAAATGAAGGATATTGACTGATTTAAGAAAAGGAAATGAACAGATGGAACTCTGGGAACTCTTCAGCCTGGACTGCCATTTCTTTCAATTGCCTAGAGAATGGCCTCTTTGGATTATAGACATTAAGGATTGTTTCTATTCTATCCCTCTAGATAAGAAGAATATGAAAAGATTTGCCTTTTCAGTATCTAGCGTTAATTTAGCTGAGCCTTATAAAAGATATGAATGGACAGGTTTGCCACATGGAATGAAAAATAGCCCTATTATGTGTTAAATATATATATATATATATATATATATATATATATATATATAGCTACTGTTCTTACTTCAATAAGAAAAGCATTTCCAAAAGTTATGTTGTTACATTATATGGATGATATTTTGGGATGTGCACCTAAGGAGCAAATGTTAGAAGTATGTCTACAAAAGACTATAGAAACACTAAGGAACTACAAATTGAATATAGCTCCAGAAAAAAAAAATCAAAGTTATGCTCCTTTTCAATATTTAGGATATGAAGTATATCCTAAGGTGCTTACAATATAAAAGCTTTCTTTAAGAACAGAGAAGTTGAACACCTTAAATGACTTTCAAAAATTGATAGGAAATATCCAATGGATGTGATCAGTCTTAGGCTTAACTACTTATCAATCACAACCATTATATGACAGTTTAAGGAGAGACAGTGCTTTAAACTCACCATGCCAACTTACAAAAGAAGCTCAAGAGGTTTTGAGAGAAGTTGATCTGGCTTTATTCAATGTGGTTGAATCATTCAAAAATCCTTGGAAATATCAGTTCTTGCTACAAAAGAGGCACCCACATCAGTCCTTCATCAAGGAGACAATGATAAAGTAGGTAAACCTCCCAACACAACCAGATTAAATTGGCCTTAGTCCTTACTCAGTGCTTGTGATTAGAATTTTATTAATGGCCATTAAGCGAATATTATCTGGGATAAGACCTGACAAGATATATACCTTTTATACCAATGCACAAATTAATGTATGCTGTGAAACCCTCCCAGAGTGACAAATTTTATTGACCACAGCTCCAAATTTTACACAAGGATCTCCATTAAAGATAACCTGGCTATTACATAATTAGCAATGGATTTTTGAAGAAAAACTTTCTAAAATTCCTCTTAAAGGACCAACTATCTTTACAGATGCATCCAAACATAACATTTGCGCTGTATACTCTCGTGACTTAACTATAAAGAGAGTAGTCAGAACTCCTTTACAATCCACTCAGCAGAATGAATTGTATGCAATTATGCTAGCTATTACTTATGATCCAGGAGATGTAAATATGATATTTGACACAGCCTATTCAGTAGGTGTGATACAAAGAATTGCCACAGCCCAAATAAAGTTTGTAGCTTCTAATATATATCAGCTTTTTAAGAAACGTCAAGAGCAAGTGAGAAAGCATCCAGATAAGATTTATATCTTGCATGTCCACTCTTATAGTGGACTTCCAGTTCCTATTTTTGATGGTAATTCAAAGGCATATATAGCCTTTTAACCATGTTAGGCAATACTCCTATATTTCAGGCAACCCAAGAATCTCATTCTAAATATCATCAGGCTCCTCAAGCTTTACATTTGCAATTTGGGATAACAAAAAAGAAGCTAAGAAGATAGTAAAAGGCTGTACAGCTTGCCTTCCTTTCCACACTCTTATGCTCCCTCCAGGGAAAAACCCTCATGGTTTGAACCCACTGAAATTTGGCAAATGGGTTTGACCCATTATAAATTTTTGATCCTCTGTCTTTTATCCATATTGTAATAGATATCTTTTCAGGATTTACTTTTGCAGTACCAGTAGCAAAAAAAAAAGACAGCCTTGGTAGTCACAGAATTCCTTATATAAACTTTTGTAGTTATGGGCATTCCACAAGCAATAAAAACAGATACTGAACTTGCATATACTTCTAAACATTTTAAACACTTTTGTGCACAGTATCAGATTTTACACTCCACTGGTATACCTTTTAATCCTCAAGGACAGGCAATAGTTGAGAGGAGAAACAGTGACATCAAGATGCTCCTTCAAAAACAAAAGAAAGAGGGAGTTACAGGTAACCCTAGAAAACTTTTAAATTTAATTCTTTATACTTAATTTTTTTATTTTTGATAAAGATGCACTGGCTCTGGCAGACAGGTGTTATAATCCATCAGAAGGGCAGTGTCCAGTGGGAGCAGCTCCGCTGTCTTTAGTAATTGCCAGATGATGAGGAGAGATCCAGAAATTTGTGAATGGAGGGGATCAGATAGGTTAAGTGCTTGGGGGAGAGGGTTTGCTTGTATCTCTACAGATGGAGAAGGAATTAGATAGGTGCCAATGAGCCATGTTTGCCTTGTCCGTCAGAGAGAGACACAAAAAAAGGAGAAGACTCAAGAAACATTGGGTGCTTTCATCTCTGGCAGTATGTGCCATTGAAAAAGCATGGCTGTTAACCCAACTCATGAATATCAAAAATTGTCAATGAGACTTGATACTAGACTGCAAAATCGTTGGATTCCCTGAGACATGAAGTAATGTACAATAGATTGGTTTGGACAATCTCTAAGATTTATGGACATATATAATTCCTCATATTGATTCATGTTGTTTGTTACATTACTACTAACCTGTTATATATTGCTATGTCCTTATGTAGTACCTTCTAATGCTGATGGATTTAGGTATGCCTATTTCAAGTAAGACCCTTCCAGAGGAAACCTGCTAATAATATCTGGTTTGGTGTTTTCACTTTCCTGAGAAGTCAGGCAGAATGTGATCACTTACTGTTCTGGTGTTTCCACCTTTCTTCCTGAGAAGTCAAGGAGGGCATGACACCTGTGTTCTAAAACAAAGGAAAGTGGGAGATGTAGAGGCCTGGAACTCTGGAGAAGTATACTTGAAACAAAGTGTTAACTCAGTGGAATTGATGAGATAATGGCTCTCTATTTCATACATATTCAACATGCTGTAAGGATGTAATTATACTAAGGTGTATAAGGGCTGAGAAGGACTACAAATGATCTCTTCCATATTTGACCAGCCTCATAGTGGCTGTCCTACCTTCATCACTTCTCCACTAAGACCAAGGACTCGGGCTGATTCCAAGGTTCTCCAGAGAGTTAGCCCAAACATTATAGAAAAGCAACATGGCTATTTATTGAATGTGCTATTGAGGGACATTCCCTGGCTTTGGACTTCTTCAGTTTGGTATATAAACTGATTCTTTTCAATCCAATGGACACTTGAGTTTTTCAAACTGGTTGGTATATTGAGTGCAACACTTTAACAGCATCATCATTTATTGTTTTAAATAGGTCAGCTGGGATTCTATCATCTCCAATGGGTAGCAATGCTTCCTATGGCCCACTTGATTTCATTCTTCAAGATTTTTTTCTTTAGATCAATAATGATATCATCATCATGGTTTTAGGTAATGTTAAGATCTTTCTTATATGTAATCTGTCTGCATATTCTTGCTACTGCTTTTTATCCTCTTCTGCTTCTTTTAAGTCTTTGCCATTTTTTGTCTTTTATCATATAGGCTTTTGCATGGTGTTCATTTGATATTTCTAAATTTTCTTGAAGAGATCTCTTGTCTTCCCCAGACTATTGTTCTATTTCTTTGCATCACTCATTTAATTTTTTTTTCTTGCTGTTCTCTGGAATTCAGTTGGATATGCTTTTTTCTTTCTCCTTTTCCTTTCACATTTCCTCAGCAATTTGTGAAGCCTCATCAGACAGCCATTTTGTTCTCTTTTTTTTCCCCCCTTTGGAATTTGTTGTTGTTGTTGCTGCTGCCTCCTGTACATAATTCCTTATATGATTTACCATCTCCATGATATATTCCTAATAGATGTTATTTAGGTTATTCCTAAGTGATCTGATGACTTTTCTTACTTTTTCTAATTTAAGTCTGAATTTTGCCATGAGAATCTCATGATTTGAACCATAGTCAACTCCAGATCTTGTTTTAATTGACTATATAGTGCTTTTTTAACTCTGACGTCAAAGTATGTAATTTGTCTAATTTCTATATTGATCATCTAGTGATGTCCACCTTTAAGTTGTTCAAAAAGAGTGTTATTGCCACTTAGCTAATCTTGGCAAAATTCTGTATTTTGCCTTATTTTGTAATTCTAGGCCAAATTATCCAGTTATTTCAATTAACTTTTGATTTCTTGCTTTAATATTTTACTCCCCTATGATGAAAGAGACATTGTGTGTGTGTGTATTTGTGTGCATGTGTGTGTGTGTGTGTGTGTGTGTGTGTGTGTGTGTGTGTGTTATTTTTAGAAGGTGCAAGTCTTCATAGAAATGACCATTTTGGCTTCGTTGGCATCAGTGTTTGGAGCATGGATTTGTATTAGTGTGATGTAAAATGATTTGCCTTGGATTTCAACAGATATCATTCTGTTATTTTTGAAATTATACTTTAATACTACTTTTCTCACTCATTTATCCACTCTGAGAGCTAGTTCATTTCTTCTAAGTGGGTTCTTGCCTACAGTTGTATATGTAGTGATCACCTAAATAAAATTCATCCATTTCCATTTATTTAAATTCACTGACACCCAACATGTTGATGTTTCATATTTCTATCTCCTATTTGGCCACATTTAGTTTACCTTGATTCATAGATCTTACATTCCAGGTTTTTATACAATATTGATCTTTAAGCATTGGATTTTTCCTTTGGTCACCAGACATATATACTGCTAAATTTTCTTTTGGCCTTGACCCAGCTTCTTAGTACTTCTAAGTACTGGAGCTAATTGTAATTGTTTTCCATTCTGCCCCAATAGTGTATAGGACACCTTTGAATTTGAGGACCTTATCTGCCACTGTCTCTTTTATTTTTTAGTACTTTATATGAGGGTTTTCTTGGCAAGGATAATGGAGTAGTTTGCCATTTTCTTATACAGGGGATCACTATGACATGTTCATCTTAGGTTAAATTACCCTGCATATCATAGATTATAGTTTCATTGAGCTACACAAGCCCCGAGTTATAGCAAGGTAATGATCAGGAGTGAGAAGAGGGGAAATACATAAAATATTATTGTTCTAAACTATCAACAAGCTTATAGAGTTTTCCAGACATTCATTAAAACATATGCTTTATTGGAAAATTTCTTTGCTTTCTTAAAGTATCAGCTATAGCTTAAACACTCATTTATGAAAGGTTGTAATTTTATTACTCTTAGAAACATGGGTTATGAATTCTTACTCTAATAATTCTACTGATCATCAAAGAATCAAGTAAAAGAACAGAAAGAAGTTATCAAGCTCAAAGGTTTCCTTAAATTTAAATGAATAAAGAAATATCCTTCTCCAAAGGACAAAGAGGATTTGAATAGTCCAATAAGGTTTAATAGTAATTGATATTGCCTAAAATCCAATGAATAGTGTGTTTGCAAAGGATACTATTTTTTAAAAATTCAAATATTTGTATGCATATATGTACATATGTAAGCGCACATTTCATATATACTTACATGTACATATTCAAGAAGTACATTAATTATGTAGTGAAAGCAAGCTATATAGGTTTGAATGTATGAATGTCAACCATACATTTTCAAGAGAGCTAGAGGAAGACTTCCACTGTACCAGGTGGATCCACTAGGGAGTTTTTACAGGAAGATATGGACAAGTGTTACACAAGATGGTTGTGTTGCAATTTTTCTCACTAAAGGGAATATCCACATGAATGAAATTGTAGACTCATTGATAGATGATAGCAAATACTATTTTCTGCCTTTCTCCTCCAGATATTCTATTTTGTTTTCTTGAATTGCCTCTTTAAAGAACTCATAACCAAAGAGTCTCAAAAACTCTGAATGTTCTAAAGTTCCTGTTCATCTGAAAGCTACAGCATTTTCAGTACAGAAAACTCCCTCTCCTGGGTATCTGAGATACATTTCCCTGTGTTCTAGACTACAAAAGTTTTTTTTTATTGCTTTATATGAGGTTTGTACAAAAATTGATTAAAACATGCAAAAACTAACATCAAATTAGTCATAATCACACAATAAGAAGACAAAATTACTACCTGATTTTAGAGATGGCATCCTCATTGCCACAATTTAGTATACTCCAGATTTTTGATCATCAGTCAGGGAACAATGTGCATTTGCACATTGGTGTATTTTTCAAGTAATACACACACTATAGTCAAATGGACATGCTTACATTCACTTTGTAAGATGAGGAAAAAAAGGTAAAGATACCTGCCTGAGGTGGTATCATAAGTCAGGGTTAAAGCTAAGATTGATAAAAGCAGAAGGTAAATTCTAAGAAAATTTTCTTCTAAGGGGAGAAACAAATAAGTTGATTGTCAGTCAGTCAACATTGGTTTATTAACTGCTTACTTGTCAGGCGGTGGGCTTTGAGATGGCCACACAGAAGAATATTAAAACAATGTTTGTCCTCAAGGAGCTTGTTATCTAACAAGGGAAAATCATGTAAATATTAGGGATATATAATATATGTGGAATACATGGAGTCTCAGAGGAGAAGGTGCTAGGAGCTGTAAGAACCAAAAAAGGTTCCTTGCAAAATGTGAGATTTAAGCTATTTAAAAGGAGGCCAGAAAAGTTAGAATAAAGAATTTAAAATAAATAGGTGAGTATTTACTTATATTCACATTTAAATAGGCAATTCATCTGGCCTATCATGTTTTTACATGTTAATCATTATCCTTTTTTTTTTTTTAACTTAAACAGTAAAGAAGAATTAGTTCAAACCTTTTACCATCTATCTCCTTTACTGAAATCTCAGTATTTTGGGGACATGCCTACTATCTGTAATACAATGTTCCCCACATTATATCTCATGATTTGGATTATAGCTCCAAGTTAATGTGTTCCTATATTCTTGTGTGTTTGTGTAATAACTGTGCAGTTATGAAATAGATAAGTGATTAATGCGCTGATTTAATTAGAAATCCATATAATCAGCTCCCTTCCTGTCAAATTGTAGATTTGAATAGTTTTCACACATTGGTTATATTGGTCACAAAGACTTTAATACATTTGTTGGCAAGTCACTGTGGTAGACACATTGGGGGGTGTCAGCTTTTAATTGTAACTGTCTTGCAGAGTGGTGTTGTTTTAATATCCTGTATAGATTTTTATGTAATACACTTACTTGCAGGCAGCCCGAAGCAAGAATCAATTCTGTGAAGGATTCTTCTTTTGTTAAAAGCCAATCTTGTTTTAATGATGCATGAAGAAATATTCGAGCATTGACATTTTTCTGTCAGGTTTCTTTTGAAAAATCAATTAAGATAATACTGCTTTGACCTAGTTATCTAGTTAATGCTTATTAGGAATGTAATATGATTTACTGTCAGCATAATAATTTTTGTATCTTATCCCATTAGCTTGTGCATATTTCAAAGTGTATTACACAATGGTCACTTCTTAAAATGTAATGTAGCAGAATACATTAATTAGCTTGACTAGGATCATTAGACAGAAACCATCTCATTGGTCCCTTGTATCAAATTTGTATACAATCTCTATCAAGACATTGCATTATTTACATGAGAAAAAAAACAGTTTTTCAACCAGATGATGCAAATGTAAACTTTTTTGGTCTGGTGCCAAAGTCTTCTTATGTGTTTGACAAAGAACAGGAATTTCTGCCCAGTGATGATTGATTTGGACTTAGTCCTTATTAATGGAGCACAAAGTTCTGTCCTTTGGCATCTAAGCATTTATAAGATCATTGAAATGAGAAGATTAAGAGAATCAAATAAATACACAATTTAAAAAATATTTTAAAACCAATGACTATGCTTCTATGTTACCTTTATATTCACAATTGTGAAAGACAGAACAGGAAATCACTTCATTCCTGTAACATTCGTGAGAAACTATTGATTTCTACCCATTTTTGTGTCAGCCTTAACTAAAAATATAACTCTCTTAACCTTGTTAAAAAGAACAGAAATTAAATATTCCCACCACTTTGCTGACACAGGTATGCCTTTCTGAAGAACATTAGAGTTAGTCTTCCACTTGGCTAAAAGTTCTTGAGGCAACTTCAATGATTGGCATGAAAGGATATAAGTAGTGGACTATTGAAGGGATGTGGAAGACTATTGAGATGATGTAAGTAGATAAGAGATAGATAATATGACCTTTATATCACCATGATAACACAGTAAATTAAAAGTGAGCTTTTTTTTTTAACTCAACATGTAAGTCAGTCAACAGGCTTATTTATAGACTTAGAACTCTTTTCATAGAGGATATATTTATTGAGTTTTATAACTTTATTATTATATATTTTAAGCAATTCAACTCTCCAGTGTTCAAATTTATTGGACTCATAACTGAAAGTTCTGCTTTTCAATCTATCTTTTCAATCCAAAAATTTTTTTTCTTTATGCTAGTTTAATAAGTTTATATTCAATAATAATCATAATGGAAAAAACATCTAAATATAATAAACAAAATATATTATCACTTTTTTCTCTTGAACCCTTGGAAAAGCAGTTATTTCTCATCATTTTTTTCTCACTTAAAGTATCTACAGATTGCTAAGTATTTGAAGATGCATTTGTGCATATTCACAAGAAAGCACCAACATCCTTCAGTTACTTAGGCATGTAAAATCAATTGTCATATTCAAATTCTTCACTTTCTCTCACCTCAAACATCTAACCTGTTGTCAATTCTTGTTATTCCAAACTATACAACTTATCTTTCCAATATATCTCTTTTTATTTGTTCATGTAGCAACCATCTAGTAAAGGCATTCATTACCTGGAATATTATAAGAGACATAATTTTTCTCTGATGGGAATCTCTCTCTATTCCAGTCCATCCTCCATTTAATTGCCAAATTTAAAGTGATTTTCCCCCTAAAATCTAGAATTGAACATGTTGCCTTCCCTATTCAGATTCCCACTTGCTCCATATAACCTCTAGAATCAAATGTTTAATCCTTTGTTTGGCATTTAAGGCCTTTCCCAAATCCTTCCTATCTTTCCAGTCTTCTCACACTCTACTTTCCTTCACATACTGTATGATTCAGCTACACTGACCACATTTGTGTCACTCTATCCCCTAATTCTGTATTTTTCTGGGCTATCATCCCTTGTGCCTGGAATTCTCTCCTCCTCACTGCCTTCTCCTCACTTTCATAGCTCTCTTCAAGACCCTGCCCAAATTCCACTTTTTGCTGGAGTTCTGAAATTATCTTTAATTCACACTGAATTTACCACATTTGTATGTAACTCTTTGCATATTGTTTGACCCTTCCTTACTCTCTCCCACCACCCTATGAGAATATGAGTTCTTTGAGAGAAGAGCTCATATATTTTTTTAATCTCCACACAGTTTTTTTTAGCATAGAGTAATAGAATAATGTTTATTCTGTGACTGACCGAACTTATTTCCTTTATCTCATGAAACATATGCTTATAGATTTAGAGTTGGTAAAGACTTTTGAGAGCATTGAGTCCATCTGCTTTATTTTAAAAATGAGGAGGCAGAGGCCTAAAGAAGTTAAATGTATTTCCCATGGTCATTCAAGTGATAAGTAGCAGAACTCAGGTCCTAACCCAGATTTTCTATCCTCAAAATATAGAGGGAACAGTCTAAGACTTTACAGAAAGGGAGGGGTAGTATCAATCTACCAAATGATGTTATTGCTATAAACAAGCAAACAAGAACCACCTTTGTAAAATAACTACATTTTCCAAATTCCTTACCCTTTCATTATATTTGCCTTTTCCTGAATTCAATGGTACCTTGGCTTAAGTTGCTATTTTGACTTGATGCCATTGTCATACATCATTTGAAATTCACCGGTAAAACATTTGCACTTAACAAAAGTGAACATGTTTTACAGACCAACATGATGAATTTATGTTGGTAGCTTACTAGCGTCGCCCATTCCCATCTTAGTAACATTTTAATTAATTAAGAGAGAAAAATCAATGATCACAGATCTTTCTACCTATAGGATCTTTTCCATTTTCTGCTTGCATATTGGAAACAAGAGTTTTCTCCTCACTCAACATCTCTCTCTCTCTCTTTCTCTTCCCCCCCCCCATATTTCACTGGAGGCATTTGGGGTCCAAAAGGTTTCAAATTGTTCATAATGCATAGTGTATTTGAAACCTGTGGTGTCTTGATTTGAATAAAGGAAGGAGTGATTTGACTAAGGTGTTGGCATCTCAAAATGCTAAATGAGAATGAAACTGAAAGACACAGCCTAGCAGTAGGCAAATGGGATGTGCATAAAGAAGAAAACAGAAATGAATCGAAATATAGACTTTGTAAGCATATCAATGTTTATGAAGCCAAAGGAATAGGGAGAAAATAACCTCCAAATTCTACCACTTTCCCCTCCTTATTTGCATATTGGCTCTGATATTAGATTCAGCTTTGGGCATGTCATTTTCAAGCTTCCAATTAATTGAATTGACAGTATTATGTTATTATTTCTTTGAGTTAGTCACATTTGTGGTCCAGGGTTTTAATTATATGAAATAGGGATCATAAATCGAAATTGGAAACCTTAAATTATTGTTTAATGATCATTGATCAAACACCTAATCAGGATAAAGAAAATTAGGACAGGAGACAGCAACATCACAATTTGAATTTTACATGATTAGTCTTCTGCCTAACTAGGCACTTTTCTTGGGTATCTGAACTGTTTTGCCTTTTAACTGTGCTTGCAGTTGCTATGGTGATGGCATAATTTTGTAATGGTCTAAAAATGACACTGGCATAGATACTGACAGATAGGAATTAATTCACTAACAAGTAATTATGTAGCGAAATGTTGACTGCCATGCAGAAGGTGCACAGTGACACATTTACTGTTTTTCAGGGATGGCAGTAACATTAGCGTTGGTCATTAGTGGTAGACATCTCAGTACAGTGTTGGATACAGACTTATATGCAGACCTATTTAGTTACCTGTGTGACAGCCTTGTTCAGGACACCAGAAACAGCTGTCCTAGCCTGTATGAGCCAAAATAATTAGGCCTGTCATCTTCTCGCTCTGATTTCCCCTTCAACCTGCTCCACAAAATGCAAATATTTTGCTTTCATTGTCACATTCACCTTGACATGGATATTGCTTTGGCGCATAACTGGATGAGATGACTCAGAATTTGCATTGTTCATTCTAATAAATTTGCTTCCCCTCTACTGCATGGCAGGACCCATCAGATAAAGTCTCCCAGAGTGTCATCAATCACCATCGCTGACAGACGGCTTTTGCCTTCATTTGTTACATACGAGAACATGCTTAATTATTTGTCCTGTAATTAGTTGGGAAAATGTCAGGAAATGTCAACTCTCTGTTCACTCTGGAAGGGCTCGGCTTGAAAGCCACAATGACTGAAGTGTCATTAGTGCTGCCTAACAAGACAAGCATCAGCTGGGGAAAAGTGAAAGCTTCTAAAAAAGTAATCATGGCGAGTTAAGGAAAACGGAAAATCCGCACCAATAATAAGAAGTGAGTCCTATTAGCAAACAGTTATATTTTTCATCTGTTATTGTTCACAATAAAAATAAGGGAGAGCAAATTGAAGAGATGAGCATTTGGGATTGATAAAATGTCTGTCACATATTCATTGCCATCTCTTAAGTCAATCACACTTAATATATTACCATAGGTAGCACGTAATATTTAATTTTCAGATTTGCAGCCCTTTCCACCATGCATCCCACACGGTGTAAATTTCAATGGCTATGGCAAGGTAAATATTATTTTTGCATTAATCCCATCAAATGTGATGAATTAACTGTGCAAAACTAAAAACTGCAGTGTTGTTTTTAGAACTTCTCCCTAATAAGAACAAATTATCATTAGTCTTCATTTGGCAAGACAACAACAACAAAAAAATGACCAGAAACAAACTTGGTAAGGATGAAAAATGTCCAGAAAGCCTTTTATGCATGGAATAACTTAGCTAGATAGATTTCTTGTCCATACACGGAATACTAAAAGGAGCTCATTGTTACGTTTAGTGATGAAATATAAGGTTTTATTGCTAAATCAGAGAATAACAGATGCATCATCAGGAAGCAAAATAGCTTCATCACACAATCCATAGGTTAATCTTAAAGTGCTGATAATTTGTGTGTCCTCCATAGTCCTAATGATTCACATATACAAGTAGAGAGCAGACATTATGAGTATAGTAGAGCGATTTTATATTTATACATTTGACTATGCATAGGGTCTGACTTTCAATTTCAAAGGTATCATCTACTTCCTATATTATTGTCAAATAGCATACTCATGTGGGAATCTTTCTTTACTTAATTACCTGCATTATTTCATGTCTCATTGAGATTAAGAAAATTATTGTTAGGTCTCTTTAGAAAGGATAATTAAGATAGCATTTTGCTGTTTTACAATTTAGTAGTTGTCACAGGTATGGCTAAGCTAATTACCAAATGGTTAAAAATTTATTCTAGGAGGGATATTACAAGTACTCTATGTGGGCGAATTGCTTTGGAGGCTAATACAATTATGGATACAGCACACCTCTGGAATGGATAAAAAGTTTCATTTAGTCAGTAGGATTGTAAAAATCAAGTTTATGATTTCTATATTCCTCTTTATGAGATTTTGAGAAACTGGGAATATTGAAATAAGTATACCTCCACATCTCCATATAGATGATTTTAGCTTTCTAAAATAAAAAGATGAACAATGGAAACTGGGTGAAGGTGTACAATCATTTAGCTATTATTCATCCTTGAGAGTTGGAGTCCAGTTAGATGAAAATAGATATCTGACTACAGTGGCAAGCTGGTCACTCAGCCCTAAGTGTAATTCAGTCTTCATCTCTCAAACACACCCATAAATCAAAATAATAAGGCATTATTATTAGTTTTCCTAAAATAATAAGGAAAAAAATCTTTGTATAGAATGAAGACTTAGTATTCACTCTGCTTTCAAAGGCTGTGGCATGGCAGGGCAAATGCTGATTAACCACACAGAAGAGCAGCATCTTTTAAATATCCCCAGAATTGTCGATCATTTTCTTATGGTTTTAATCATATTTAGGAAATGCCAAAGGGATTGTTAAAAATACCCACAAAACTTTCATTATTAAGTTCTTGCCATCTTGTCTTATTTGGAAGAGGCAGAGGCAAGTGGAAAAAGGTTTTTCATTTTAGACAACTGTTTAGATTGAGAACGAAGAACCATCTTTTTCAATCAATCATGAAGACACAATTAAAAGAAAAAAATATTAAGTCTGAACTATCCACATATCCACACTTTTATGTGTGCATATGTGCGCGTGCGCACACACACACACACACTCAAATTCAACTGCCCATAACAAACTTAGTGACAGTTTCCTCTTAAGATAAGTTCAAAGGTAAATGCTATGACATTGGCCTGCACAGTTTTAAAAAGTTGCTTTAACTTAAAGAGGTTAAAATAATAGAAGACTTCACTTGTGAGACATGGTGTGCCAGTGATAATAAAACCCAGGGAACA